>NC_063196.1:26544641-26844641 GCF_017589495.1 Alosa alosa
TGTCACTGCAAGATGTTTTTGCACATCAAGAGAACATGTGCTTGTTTTACTAAATTGTGCGCTAGTTTTCAGGGCTTTGAACCAGATTTTTCTCCCAATTGGTTTGTTCCAACCAGAAACAGTATTTTAACGTTTCTGGTTTTTGGTTCAACTCTAAAATTGATGTTCCTGAACCGGTTAGAACAAAAGAATTAAGTTCCCGAACCGGTTAATAACGTTCCATGTCAGCTGCGGGACATACAAATAAGTAGGCTGATCATTAGGACCTTAAAATTATATTATTAGTCTACGTAATTTTTCTTAAGTCTCTACCCTGTCATCAAACATTAAAAAAGCACTATCATTTAAGCGGCATAACGGTAATTCTGACATGCCTACATATTTTTTCAGTATTATACATGAATTAAGACAAGGAAAATGTCTGCCATGTAATTTATTGGCAAACAACTTGAACACATATCCATTATATTTCTATAGCTCAAATGACAAATAGGGCATGCTACATAGCTGTCATTGAGAACGTCAAACCTGATCAGCGCCCAATTAGTGCATTTGTTTCTCTTGTCATCCAACAGCACAAAACCACAAAGCATTACAGAAGCATCACTGTAGTTCTTACATCCATCCAAAAGACTATGCAACTCACATAGCTAAATCTGTGCAAATAACTGAAATATGGTAGGCTACATAGCTGCCATTGTGAATATCAATTGGCCAAACCTGGTCAGGGCCCAATCAGTGCATTTTTGTCTCTTTTATGTCATCAGACAATACAAAACCACAATGGTGTGTACATAGCTGCCATTGTAATGATTAGACTTTTAAACAAACGCCAATAACTTTGTCAGGGCCCAGAGGGAAATGAAAAAAGATTCTGCCTGTAGGCTACAGCTGGTGGCAAACTTCTCTATTACATTTCTCCCGATGAGTGAACAGGTGGAAGTGAACCTCACCAAGTCACATTGCATAGAAATCTTGTCAAAAAAAAAAAAAACGGTATTAACCGGTTACCATTATTTTAGATAAACGATTCTGTTCCGGAACATGAAAAAATGTAACGTTTCTGGTTTCGTGTCTGCTAACCCCACTTTACTAGACTGTGTGCTCATTTTAGTAAATCATGCGTTTGTTTTACTGAACAGTCTGTTCATTTACTAATTGCTTTAGTTTACTAACATCATACTAATTGTGCACTCATTTACTAAATAGTGCACTCATTTTACTAAAACGTGCTCTCATTTTACTAAATGTAAACAAAAGCACAACTTAGTAAAATTAGCACACAATTTAGTAAAACGAATTCACTATTTAGTAAATTCAGTGGATGATCCCGAGCTATGCGGCTACAGCTAATGCTCAGACCAAGCTTGCTGTTATTGTTGGGGAAGATAAGACTTTTGCCATTCTGTGTGTGTGTGTGTGTGTGTGTGTGTGTGTGTGTGTGTGTGTGTGTGTGTGTGTGTGTGTGTGTGTGTGTGTGTGTGTGTGTGTGTGTGTGTGTGTGTGTGTGTGTGTATGTGTGTGTGTGTGTGTGTGTGTGTGTGTGTGTGTGTGTGTGTGTGTGTGTGTGTGTGTGTGTGTATGTGTGTGTGTGTGTGTGTGTGTGTGTGTGTGTGTGTATGTATGTGTGTGTGTGTGTGTGTGTGTGTGTGTGTGTATGTGTGTGTGTGTGTGTGTGTGCACTCTTTCCAGGGTTTACATTGGAGAATAAAAAATGCAAACCATGTTGTTTACATTTCTTTTCTTATCACATAATTCCATTTTCCCATTTGGCGTTCAGGCTAACAGTATCGACATTCTATTGAGTTAGAATGAAATGTTAGAATGAAAGAAAACCCCATTAGACAGGTCATCTGCTTGAAAAGATTAGGCCTATTTTTTGGTCAAAGTTTTCTCCATGGATTCATGGTCAGAACCCCTATTGGAACAGATTAAAACTTGGGGCATGTTGTTTTCCAATAATCCAATATATCCGCCGTATTCAAAAATGGCACATTTTTACATACTTTTTGCTATGCTATGGGGACATTCCTGGTAAAAACAGTGTCATTTTAGCAAAAAACTATTTGTCAAATATCAGAAATCATCAAATTTCCTTCAAACATAAACCTCTTACAGGTTAAATGCAGTTCAAATAAATTGGGTATCTTAACTTAAACAGATTAAAACATATGGCATTTAGACATTTTCCCAAAAACCCAATATAAATTCAATAATATCCCCAAAATGATGAATTTTTGGGCCTACACTTTTGGCTAAGCTAGAGTTTTTTTTCCTATTAAAAACATTTTGACAAATGTTAAAATGACCGCTGCATTATAACTTGTTACATAATACATAGTAACACACATATTATCATCTAATGTTGTGATAGACCTTTGTATCAGCTTGTGTTCTATTGGATATAACCAGTTTTAAACGTCCATTTGCTATTTATGGCCTGCAGGCCTCACTGACCTGAGCTCATGCAAGTCAGAAAGGGGAAGATTCTGTTGGGGAAAGGTTCCAATGGGGGCTGGCATAGAAGCAAAGGGGGAGTGAGGGTGTGTTTGTGTGTGTGTGTTTTAATGTACAGAAGCACATATACAGTCCTTCTGATCAATATGTGCCTGGACTCAATTTTATACACTGACCATTTTTTCACCCATTAATTTCTAATGGCCAGTCATTTTTGACCGGAAATACACATGGGTGTTCTAAAGTTAAATGAAACACTCAAATTGTTATATAAATTAACAAAATTTGTTTTGTGTGTTCAGAGCCTCATGGTAGTCAGAATAAGTTAACAGTATTTTTTAGAAAGAAGAATTGTCAATCGGTCACATTTGACGTGAACACAACAGGATAAGTGTTCAGTTTGATGAGCCCATTAGGAGAGCTTTGCCCTGTGAATTGTTGGACTCTTTCTCTCCTCTTGATGAAGAAGAGGTTTCTCTACTGCTTCAGCGAAGTCATCCAACAACACATGCCCTTTGGAGCCTGTCCCATCTATTCCTCTGCAGTCTATCACACCTGCTGTTCTGCCAGCAGTCATGCATGTGTTTAATACTTCACTGAGTACAGACCTGTCTCCCTTCTTCCTCTCTTGTTGGCTTTGAAGGAAGTGTTCTTCAAGCAAGTTTAAGACTTCCTGTATCAGAGCAACCTGCTAGACCGTATGCAGTCTGGTTTCAAGAGTCATTCTACTGAAATTGCTCTGTCTGTGACTTAAGCATTGAGAGTAGCTAATGTAACCTATGTTGTGTTTAACCTGCGTGGTTCGGCTCTGCACACATGCCCGGACTCAAACCTGCAAACAGCAGCACCTCAAATCAGGCATCTGCTCAGTCATCAGTATTAATTCTACTAGACTTACCTGCAGCCTTTGATACTGTAAACCATGACATTCTCCTTTCTACACTGTCTGAACTGGGAATTTCTGGGAAAGATCTTGACTGGTTTGAATCCTACATTAAAGGGCATTCTTTCAGTGTGTCTTGTATCAAAGTATCATGACCCCACCACCAGGTATGCCTAAAAGGAACCATATGTAAGATTGTGGCCAAAACTGGTACTGCAATCACTTTCAAATTACTGTAGAGCGGTGTATCCCCTCCCCCTCCCTCCTGACTCGAGGTTGCCAACCCGGATGCCAAAACATTACATTACATTACATTACATTTGGCTGACGCTTTTTAACCAAAGCGACTAACAACATGGTAAACAGTAAGTTTTTAGAACAATTCTCACAATTTTAGGACAGTTTAAAAAAAACATTAGAGTACAGTAAGAATAAGTCGCGGGTGAGTGCTGTTTTTAGCAGTTAGTTGTCAGTTTAAAACGGCTGGTGAGTGCTAGGATCAGTAAGACTTGTTGTAAGTGTTGCTATGAGAGTAGATGTTCTCTAAAGAGCTGGGTCTTCAGGAGTTTTTTGAAAGTGGAAAAGGATGTCCCTGCCCTTGTAGGAACTGGCAGTGTGTTCCACCAGTCACCAGTCAAAACACTACTGACTTTGTGATTAGTAGCCTAGATAGGTAGAGGGTGGCACATCAAGCCAAAACACAACATGACATGACAAAACACAACATCAACATCAGTTGAGGGCTGCAACTTCACTTTTTAAATGACAATATCCTGGCCAGACTACTGTTGTCAGTGATATAAGTATTTGAAATGAACATGATTTCTTAATGTTTAGTGACATATCAGGGCCATTTTATGATTAATTGAAATACATTTCTTACATACGGTTATGTCAGTTATGTCAGTATTAGGGCACTATTTACACCACTTCCTTGGGTGAGACCATTCGTTCCCATGGATTTGACTGTCACTGCTATGCGGACGTCTTTACCTGTCTTTACCACTTGAGGACTGTTTCCCATCAGATTTCTGCATGCCTGATATTTCAGTCTGGATGACAGACCAACACCTTCAACTTAATCTCTCAAAAACTGAGCTTTTGGTGTTTCCAGCTAAAACAGCTATTCACCAACAGATTAACGTCCAGCTTGACTCCTCTTCACTGACCCCAACTAGTTTGGCACGTAACTTTGGCGTCATAATTGATGACCGACTTAATTTCTTTGAGCATGTAGCCTGAATTGCAAAATCATGTTGGTTTGTCCTTTACAACATTAGGAGGATCAGACCTTATCTGATACAAGATTCCACAAAACTTCTTGTGCAGGCTGTGGTTATCTCCAAACTGGACTATTGTATTTTACTGTTAGCTGGCTTGCCTGATTGTGTACTGTAGTAAGTTTGTTGCAAATGATTCAGAATGCTCCAGCATGCCTGGTCTTCAATCAGCCAAAGAGGACACATGTAACTCATCTCCTAGTTACTCTACATTGGCTCCCTATAATAGACCTTGGCCTATAGGACACTTACTGGATACGACTATCTTAATTCTATGATCCAGCTGTACATCCCCAACCACTCAATGTGGTCATCTGATAAGCATCTGTGTCGACCAGCCATAAACGCTAGATCAAATTCAAGACTCTTTTTCTCAGTGGTTCCTCGTTGGTGGAATTAGTAACCCAGTGCTCTCCATTCCTGTGATAGTTTAGGCCCAAAAATCCCCCATTTTGGGGATGTTATTGAATTTATATTGAGTTTTTGGGAAAATGTCTAAATGCCATATGTTTTAATCTGTTTAAGTTAAGGTACCTAATTTATTTGAACTGTATTTAACCTGTAAGAGGTTTATGTTTGAAGGAAATTTGATGATTTCTGATATTTGACAAATATCTTTAATCATTTTTTAATGATTTAAAATACTTAGTGTTTTAAAAATCATCAGTTAACCTCTGTAAAAATATGTATTTGACAGAAAAGGACAGTTTTTTGCTAAAATCACAGCATAGCAAAACATTTGTAAACATGTGCCATTTTTGAATATGGCGGCCACATTGGATTTTTGGACAAAATTCAACATGCCCCAAGTTTTAATCTGTTCCAATAGGGGTTCTGACCATGAATCCATGGAGAACACTTTGACCAAAAAATAGGCCTAATCTTTCCAGCATATGACCTGTCTTACATGAATGAGTCTGTCCAAACATCTGGTGCTCTAATTGTAGGTTAACTTGGCATTAGGGCTATTCACATTCCACTTCCTATCCAACTACTTTTTTTTCAGTATGGGGACACAAGCTTCTTAAAACCATCACTGTGAAGCTAAAAGTCGCTTATTTAAAAGTTCAACTTCGGAATCCTTATAATGCAGCAGTTATCTGCAAGCAAGATCTCCTTTTTTTGTTTGTGTTCTATTTCAACTACCATAACACAGATCTATGCATAACAGTGTTTTTCCCTGTCTTTCCACTATGTTTATGAGACACGTTCACTCACCACACAAATGTTTATTTAACCTTACAGCCATGTAAATGACCAGATCTCAATTTGTATAAATGCAAAGTCTAAACAAAAATTTGCCTGTACCTTTGCATGCCTTATGCCCAAATGACAAGATTACTGACATTTTTCCTGTGGAATACTGTGTCCTATTGATCTATCCATATCCAGAATATGTTTAGTGCCAACATATGTCAAACAAATTTAGACCAATGACAATAACAACCATAATGACATGACAAGTCCTTATAACAACAATAACCATGAACATTACAAACCATGACTCTGTAAAAAGAGCCAATTAATTAGATGCAGGGTAAAATGACGAGTTTTTAAAATATTCTCTGAAAATCCAAAAACTATCGCTAGAATGGAGAACACTAACGATAAGCTGTGTACAGTTTCAAGATTTGCAAGAGGCCACAGCCTATTTACTAGTTTGTTTAGACCTTAATTCTGTGCTCAAGGAATATATTCACTCATTATCCTCATAGTGTGTCTTGGCAAGGCCATGTATTCACGTCCCATGACCTCACCACAGGTGTGTTTCATGGATGAGAACTTGAAGACGTCTGGCTAAATTGCTTTTAAATCCGCTTAGTGACCATGCTGCGCAAATTTGTTCAAACTGCTGCATTGCAGTTAACCCTGCTAAAGTCTTATCACAACATAGTAGGCTACATTGAAGAGACTAAACTAAGTTAAGTTATGCAATCAAGCAGTATCTCAAAGCTAACGTTAGAATACTGTTTGGATGTCGAATTTAGCATGCTTAGCCTACTTACAGCTGCTTGTCAATTTCATTGAAGGGCTCATTTTATTGACTCTGACACTGAATGTTTGCAAAATCCCGATGTAAAAGTGTTTTCCAAAATTCAAAAGTGCTTGTCCCAAGGAGAAGTACGAACCTTTATTTTAACTATGTAGAAAAATGTTGAATTGCATCCACACATCAGCAGCCTTTTAACTGTGTTACAATTGCAAGGGTTCCCTCACGAACATCTTAAAGTGACAGGCACTCAATTAGACCTATACACTACCAAGACAATCTTAATACCCCCCTTGTTGTCTAAGTTAGCTACCGGCACAAATCGACTCCAATTCTGTGGGAAACACTGTTCCTTGATAATAAATTGATAGAATAGTAGGTGACTGCTCATTCTTCTGTTGTCAGTTTTTACAGAGGATTTACACTGTATTTTTTTACTGGAAAGGCGACTGTGCTTGCCTAGTTAAAACAGCTCATGTGCAGTGTGCATGTTTGAGGGTTGCTGAAGAGTGCTATGGAGATTGCATTATTTGCAAAAAAATAGACAAGATTTCCTTTATAGTGCAACAAAAATAAGCATTCTGCAGTGCATCATTACTGCATATGATGCTGAAAGGGTTATTTGTAAAGTGGAAATAAGTCATCCTCACTCAAGTGCTGTCTAGCAATGTGGAATGTCCAGTAGTGATCACTGCAAAAACTGCTCATTCAACACTGGTAATAGATGCTCAAGATCTAGTTATGTCTTTAGGGCACCCATCTGACTGCAGCACATTTAAGAAGTATGCAGGAAACTTTTGTATTGTTATTTGGTATTTGTTATGTGGTAGCAAATGATGTTGACTATGAAAGAAATAGACCTAATGTACTGTAGGAATGCACACATATACTGCAACAGATTCGCTCAGGCCAATCCAAACTTTTCTCATCTGTTGTTCCTCGTTGGTGGAACACACTGCCAGTTCCTACAAAGGCAGGGTTATTCCTCTCCATTCTCAAAAAACTCCTGAGGACCCAGCTCTTTAGAGAACATATCTTCTTATAGCACCACTTACAACGAGTCTTGCTGATCCTAACACTTACCACCCGTCTTGAACTGACACTTAAATGTTTAAAAACAGCACTCACTGATGCACTTATTCTTACTGTACTCTACCGTTTTTAAATTGTCCTAAAATTGTTGAGAGAATTGCTTTAAAACTTAACTGTTACCATGTTGTTAGTCGCTTTGGTTAAAAATGTGTCAGCCAAATGTAATGTAATGTAATAATGGTGTAGGCCTGTCTGATTAAGACCCAAAGAGTGGTTGAAACGTACTAAATTATGGGAGCAAAGAAGACTATCTTCACTTTTTTCCCTTTGCAACTGTCAAAGAAATCCCATAAACACAGGAAGGCCTAGGGTAGCCTACATCAGATGGCCTAAAGATTAGGCTCTTCTGCATAGCATTAAGTGATTTGCATGCAGTAATTTGAACACTGACCTTGATCTAGCCTACTTTGGCTATTTAAAGGTAATTTATTGCCAAAACATCACACAATATAAATGAGCTATAACAAACAATAAAGGACTTAATCACACACAAACTACAAAAATAATTATGTAGGAAGTTTAGAAGTTTGAAACCCAGAATTGACCAAAAGTGCACCAAATTCAACACAAATGACTCAATACACTTGGAGGTCTTTTCCAGATATTTTAGGATTTGGATATCGCTTCAGTATCGAGGATCAAGATATTTATGGCAGGTATTGTATCGAAGTCATAATTTTGGTATCGTGACAACACTATGCCAGAGCCACTCCGTTTTCTAGATGTCAAGGATCGGAGGCTCTACCACCAACAAGTGATGCTGCTCAATGGCATATTAGAAGAGCACATTATCAAGCTCTAGTATGGAGGCAAGCACACATACCAAATCCAGTGTTACTAGAAGTAAAATGTTTTTTACTTGTCGGTTGTTGCTGACGGTAGATGCAGTTCTGCATTAGGCTTATTCCTGCTATCTAAGTTCATATGTACTGTAGGATATATTCTGAGTTGAAGGTTATCTGTGCAATTTGTTATTGTGATGAAATGCATTAAACACCACGAGTGACTCACTATGTTAGCAATTAAAATATTGTTGTGTTTTGATTAGAATTTCCGAGTTTATTACATGTTAACTGTAATCATGTTCCCATTAAATACGTTAATATGGCTTCTTTAATGCTCAAACATGTATTTAGAGAACACTTTTATTTGGTTTTAGTGATTACTTTTGAAATCAACCCAATTTAGGGAAAAATAAGCACAAATAATCGCTATTTTATGTTAAAATGCTGATTATGTGGCTTAGAACTCAGAATTGAGCTTGGTAAACAAAATATTCAGAATCAGCACCCTCAAATTAGGTAAGAAGGGTGGTTTACCAACTTTTCCTCAAATTTGCTGTCAGAAGTTCTCTTCTGTGAAGCTGCTCTCCCTCTATTATCTGTTCACCTTGTTTCTAACTTACGTGTTTTTCTACTATTCTGTTCAATTCTATTTAGTGTGTTAATAATATAGATATTTTCTTTAGGCTATTTGATTTTACTACAAACGGTTCATTTTACCGTTAATTGTATGTTTATTGATGTCATTGTAAGTCACAACATGTCACAAATGTGGCAAATGGCATCAGTTAAGTTTCAATACAGTTAACGTGTGACCGCGCACATCCCTTTTCACCATTTCAGATGGGTGCTGGATCAGAGGAAAGAGTTCAAAAGTAAAAGAGAGTGATCCGCACACCATATAGCTATATATGTTGCACGCATAATAAAAAGCTTCAAAACATCCACTTTTCATACTTACGAGATCCGGGCCTGTTTTCACTTGAGCCATGGCTCATTATTCAAACTACTGTACCTGTAAGAGCCAAGACATTAGAACAGAGAACTTCTTCAGGGGTTCCTAAAAGTTACTGTTGGGGGTCTGCAAAATTATTTGATCCCATTCTGTCCCAGAAAAGAATGACAAATAAACATGTTATATACAGTAAATATATGAACTCTTTGATGAGCTTGGCACTGTATTCATCATTTCAAAAGTATTTGTTACACAGCAATTCAGCACTTCAGGCACAAGTATTTGTTTAATAAGTAACACAATTGCACACAATATGTAATAGGAGTCCCTGTGCTGTGTCTGTATAACCTCTTCACTTGAGGATACGATCAGAATCTGGCTGTACAAACGCACAATCTTTATGGATAGGGATAGAGTCACAGATGTTGCATTATAAAACAAACTAACAGTGTAAGGTAAAAACATTTATGTTTACATACAAGCCTGCGAGCTTTGGTTATTATTCAAATCAGATAGACTGCTTCCCTCTGGCAGAAGAGCCAACTCATTCAGTCGAGCTCTTACAGTTTCACTGCACAGATCAATTACTCAGCAGAAGTTGAAGGCTCTTTTACAGTGACATTCAGTTAGTGAGGTAAGTTTCCCCTATTTTTTTTATTTGAACAATGTCAAGGAGGAGGAATTGAACTGAATTTAGCATGGCATAGAATTGTGCATGGGAGCATTTTAATGTTTTGAGTAGTAGTTACGAATTTAACCCATATAAAGTGGGGTTATATAGTTTCATGACAAGAATAGTAAATCAGATTCATTGACCTGAATGGTCACAAAATCCCTGATTTCAGACTCGTTTCCATCCATACCGGGAGACCTTTTTGAATTTGCCATACAGATTTTATTCACATGGATGGTAATAATTGGATAATTGTGGTGTCAATCGCCATCTTGATGGTCTTTGATACTGGTGAGTACATCGTTACATCATTCACTAGTTCTGTTGGCATGAAACTTGTTTGAGGACTGTAACCCAGAAATGAACAAAAGAAGTTCATGCAGCTCATCAGTTCACACTTTACAAACTGCTGTATGGTCTAGACCAAAGGAAATATATGGCAAAAATGCCAAAAGAAGGGTCTTAGTTCTGACAATGTTGATACACCTTGCATAAATGGTCGATTTAAAAGAAAACAATGTGACATTATTCCCCTGCAATGTCTATTATTTTTTGTATTTAATTTATTTTAGGGGGGCATAGCAAGAAATGTCATTCATCAAAAAGGGATACTTTCAGAAAGGATTCGGATGCTAGCTTTCAGCCAAAGCTAGATTGTAAAGATTTGATGAACTGCATTCGCAAAGAAAAAAACATAACAATTGTAGATGGAGAAATCTCTGGGGTGATTTTCAACTGTTCAGAGTGTACAGGTAAGCTTATTGACTTGTGCATTTAAATGCATGGTTTGGTGTTTGGTGTTTGATGCAGAACGGAAACCTTTCCCAGTTACTTTCCCATTAACCAAGTAATTTACCTTTAACTTTATTCCGAGTGTACCATACATCTACAACTCCACCTCTAGCCTATATGTATGAGATGTTTATGATCTGATATATGATGGGTGGAAATCTGAGCTCCACCTGGCTGAAAATGGTCAAGTGAGCGCTCAATGTGTGTTTACAGTATAAATGTAATACTCTGTCAATGATATTTTCATTTAAAGAATTCTTATGTCACTCTTGTTGACTAAAGTGTATAATCTATGTCATCAGTTTGCTTTGTTGTGTGTATTTGCATATACTGTATATTGATACAGTGTGCAGTAATGTATGTATGTGTTACATAGGTTTTAGATCGGTTAGCTATAGGTATAGCTATAACTAAGCAGTTGCTGAGCCAGGTCATTCAAATTAAGGAACAGGAACTAATAGCACTTGCCTTACTGCTAATTGTACGTATAGAATGAGAGTTTCAAAACATTGAATTGGTTCTGTTAAGGAAGGGAAGATATTGACATATTCACTGTCCTTTAAAGAGACTCCGACAGAGGTTTTAATGCTGAAGGACACATTTGTCATGCACTACTAGTCAAAATCAGTGGATACCTTGATTCTGAAGCAAACATTCCTGTTCTTGTTCTCAAACACACCATGTTTAATAATAATATGGAAAGATGCCGACAGCCAAAATATGATGTTATTGAATTCTTATACTTTCCCCCAGGAGAAAGAAATGAAAAGCTCATTTGTCCTATTTTTGTCTTTGACACACACAATGACAGTGGCACAGCGTTTTTTTAAGCATGGGCGCCGTAAGTGAACAACAAATCTAATTTTTTAGAAGTGAAGATGCAAGTTAGGGCCCTAATTTAAATGACGGGCAAAGTGCAAAGACGGTCAATAAGCAAAGCGTCTTGTACATGATATCAGGTTACCGTGCTTAGGATCTTACTCATGGTATTACATGAGTGATTAGATTTTGCCTCATTATTACATTAAATTCAGATAGTCTTTAGACTTCGCACTTTGCCAACATAAATTAGGGCCCTCATTGTTTATTCTGACTGAATATATGTAGTTGATATTTGTGTCAACAACATTATGTGCGTAGACAAACAAACATGTGCAACAAATCATAATTTCATCTACAGTATACCTCCAGAATTATTGACACCTTTGCTAAAGTTGACTAAAAACAAGTATAAAAACAAATCTTTTGGTGATTTATTGTAATCTCACAATCTCATGGAAACAATAAGGAAAAATCCAATCTTGAAGGGAAGCAAATGTATTCTGAGAAAAAGGAAAATCTTGGCACCCCTGCTTGTAATACCTTCTCAAGCCTCCCTTTCCCAATAAAACAGCTCATAATATTCTCCTATGACACCCCATAAAGTCAAAAAATACAAAGTAAAAGAATTTAATACCATTCGTTTTAACAAAATCTCATTGTTTACAAAAGTACATGTGCATTCTCCTCTTTGACTCACCCCACTCTTTTTCCATGAAGTTTAGATCTAGGGCAATGGCAATGGCAGAAGCTTGATTTTGTGTTCAGTTTTGATCTGGACATTTGTTTTGGTTCATTGACCTGATACATGATCCAATTATGATCCACTTTTAGTGTTAGACTTGGCAAAGATTGACAGATTTCGATTGAAAATGTTCATGTTTCTCTGGGGTTCATGATACCATGCACCTTAATTAGGTTCCCAAGGCCTTTGGGAATAAAAACAGCCCCACAATATCACAGCCCCTCCACCATAATTCTCATTAGGCATGGGGTTCTTTTCAGTATAGCCATTCTTCTATGTACGCCAAACCCCACCTTGCAAAGAGAGCAATTTTCATTTCATCTGACAATAGACCACAATTCCAGACAAAGTCACTGCATTCAGTTATTCCTGCCATTTAATTATACATTTGTAATTAAATAACAAGAAAGGCTTTGGCATGCCCTCTAAATAATCTATTAGCAGTGAGATCATTTTGAAGATTTTTTGGGGGACCTCTCTTTTTCCATCCTCCTATGTGTTGGGGCAATATAACAATGGGTCATTGTATAAGCATGTTTGTCACATTTCCAGTTGATTTGAACCTTTTTATTATTGTTTTAACTGCAAATATGGACATTTTCAACCAAGTACCTAGCCATTCCCTGACTTACAAATGTCAACACTCTTTACAAATGTCAACACACTTTCCTTCTATTTAAATTGAGTATATTCTCTTGTCTTTCCATGTTGAAAAATGACTTGGGGATTTAGCCTCTGTCATTTTATTTTCAGACCTTAGTGAAAAAGAAATCCATGAACTTTCTGAATGTTCACAGACACTAAAATTAACTTAGACAGGTTGAATATAAATAGGAAAACGTTACATGTTGTGCAGGCCTATACGATTTTCTGAGGGTGGCAATAATTGTGGGTGACGTGTTTTTCTTAAAAATATTTATTTCTTAATGAGATTTTCCTTTTTCTCAGAATAAATTTGCTTCCCTTCAAGATTGTTTTTTCCTCATTGTTTCCATGGTGACCTTACAATAGATCACCAAAAGATTATTTTTACACCTGTTTTTAGTAAACTTTAGGTGAGGTGGCAATAATATTTGATGAATATTTTTATATATATATATTTCTATTACAGTGTTTTTTACTTAGTGACTTTTCTGTTTTTATTCTTCATGTAAAGGGATTGTTGTACTTTGAGAGCAAAGATTAACCGGAGTCAAATTCCTTGTTTGTTAAAATGCAAGCCTGGCCAATAAAGCTGATTCTCAGTGGTGATTAAAAAATATTCTGCGGTTGGGATGCTTCTCAGTCTTTTGTTTGAATGTCTTTACAACCTAAAAAAGGCTTCACAGTATCATGTAGCGTCTTAAAATAAAAAGTTAATGGTAGAAACCCTGATGTTTGTTTATTATCAACAAAGGTGTCAACATCCTTTTCTTTTTAACCGTTATTTATTTTACTCCTTTCCAGAAAATTTTACTTACGAGGTTTTGGGGTTTTGGTTGAAAAAAAGGGCTATCTACCACCTACTTAAAGGTTAAAAGCCCACCAATGGACCGGTCATTCAATGTCATGTTCTGTGGCCAAGAAGGTATAATACCATGCATGCAAATTATGCTTCGTATTTAATACTGGTTACCTATTATATGGAGTAGTGATAAGAAAACATACCATATTATCACAAAATAATTCATTTAAATTTGAAATGAGAAAATAAGATAATGTTGCACATCAAATAGGACTTCTTCCATTTACAGTAGCCTATAAAACTAACAGGCCTTAACAATAGTGCATGTTTTTTTCTTTCTCTTCTTCAAGGTGGTTCAAATTGTTCTTCTCCTCCACCGTTCAAAAAGGATGACGTTTGCAAGAACGCAGACTATGATAAAAATTGTGCAGGTAAGAAGAATTTTGTATTACAAATCAAAGTCATTCAATGTCCAGGTGTAATATTTATTAAAAAAGCATAAGCATTTTTCATCAACCTGTTACAGATATTCCCTTTGAATTAAGGATACACACAACCAACTCAGGACTAAACTGTAGTAAATGTGGAAACCCTATTAAGGATCTACCAAAGTTAGACACTACTAAGATACCCGGGTTTCCTTACATACCAGCCCAAAACAATAGTGGCAACGGTGAAAGTGTGGATCCTGGTGATGCCTCGTAAGTAACTACACAAATGTGCAGCATTTTTAAATCGCCACTAGGTTATATTGAAGCATATTAAAATTACATTACTGTATTTCATGCCATTAAAAGAAAGTTTAAAACCGTATGAAGATCTTTTTTCACTGGAATAGTTAGATAGACAGAAACATTGCAGATGGTTTGTTCATCAAAATTGTTTGTACAATTATTAACCATCATCTCTCAACCAAACCCAACCCCCAACCCTAACCTTAACCATAAACTATTGTTAACAGTGTGAACAGATGGTTTGTTTATAATCTGAGCATCTGTAAAAAGTAAAGTGTGACCAAATTTGAGTGAAAAATCATTTCATTTGTCATATATCCTCCAAATTGCCTGTGAGATATCTCTTTCTCTCAATCACAGGAAGGTCATGCAGCAGTTGTCCTCTGTGGCAAAGTCTATGGGGAATCTCACCAAGGCCAGTCTATCCATCGGGCCGATTAAGGGGGTCATGGTGAAACCAAAGGATGAAGCCGACTTGTACAAGTTATCCTTTGTCAGCACTGACAGTGGTTTAAATGTTGGTGTTCATGTACATTCATGTTTACATGTATTCATTTAGCAGATACTTTTCATTCAAAGTCACTTACATAATGTCAATTGGGTAAGACTTTACTTGACAGTATTGACATAAGAGTGACATGACACTGTCGTGAACACATGACACTGTCATGACACATGAAACCTAACCTCTAACCCTAACTCTAACCCTAACCCTAACCCTAAACCTAACCCTAATCCTAACCTTAACTTGTTATGACAAAAACCGAATGTCACTTAATAACAGAAGCGTTGTGTCATAAACGATTATTACTTGTTTATGACACGTTCATGACAGTGTCATGTCACTCTTATGTCGACACTGTCAAGTGAAGTGTAACCGTCAATTGTATTACAAGGGACTACATTGTCCCCGGAGAAACTTGAGGTTAAGTACCTGAGGTTAAGTGCACAACAGTGGAAGCTTGGATTTGAACCCACAACTTTTCAGGCTTCTGCATGCTAGCCCAGCTCCTTATTAACCACTACACTACCATTTCTTTCCAGCTGATTCAGGATGAGGCCAAACTAAAAGAATATCCTCTGTCTGTGAGTGTTTCCGAAGAAGCCTACAGGAAATCCTATAACCACTCAGAAAAGGACGCATTTGTTGGTGTTTTTCGTTTCCCAAATATGACCGTGCGTAAACACTTAAAATGCTCTTATAAACTGATAACATAATAGCTATGTCTCAATTCAGGGGCTGTACTGTATGCTTCAGGGGTTGCCTTCGTAGACCAATTGTGCCAAAGCTGCATGACAAGGTTGTTCCATTTCGAAGAACGCAGCTGAGTAATGCTGCCCTGTTTTCTAGTGTCAGTGATGGACCCAACACAATAAATGATATAAGCTTCATTACGCCAATAATAATTGATAGGGCACGTTCAATCTGAAACTGTTTTGTACTGGTATGCCACAGTTTCAAGATTGAATGACACGTTTACTCAAAACAGTGGACAACTGTGTTGAAAAAGTTTAAAACAAAACAAACAAACAATCAAGGTTGTAATTGCGCTACTTTCATCAGGCCATGTAAATTCTTTGAGAAGGAAGAATGGCCTTCTCATCTGTGTTTGTAATACAACCTGTGTTTGCAGTCTTTTGTCCTGGTCCAGCTTTTGCAGTCAAGGAAGGCCTCGTAGACTTCCATGTATCTTAATCGAGACTAGCAAATTAAATTATTAGCTAGCAAAAAAAAAAACACATTCATCTCAAAGTTCAGTTCTTATTCCGTAAAAGTGCAATTCTTATTCTCTCTTTTAGGGGGAAAATTACACTGCTTTTTCCAGTTATGTGTACGCCATTGACATGGGAACCAATATATCCAATCTCTCAGAACCCATTCAAATCAAATACAACATGAACCCACCGGTAATAAATTGTTATCTTTTCTACATGATCCACTGTGGTTTAACAGCTGTCATACTGTAAATACGCACAGATGCCAACCCGACCAGTAATAGTGTCTTTATTTTGTGTGTGTGCTTATATTTAGGAGGGATTCAATCTGTCTTGCCAAAGTTGGGATGGAGAAGGTATTAATATAATGTCATCTTATTTACTTTGAGGTTGCCACTGCTATTTCTCTGCAGACTATGGAACCAAATTTGAAACTCATGCATAAATGCGAGTAACACGTGCCTAATATGTCACATTCTTATTCATATTTATTTACACATACATTTACATATTTGATAGATAGATAGATATATACTTTATTGATCCCCAAGGGGAAATGCAAGTATATTCCTGTTTAATTATGTATATTTGCCCAGCAATGAGAGTAAGCTAATGTTAGGTCCATATGATTGACACTTAAGACTTGGCCGGTCTTTCAAATGAGGGCCCTCTATTACTGTCTCCTATTTATGTTTCAATAGTCGATGAGTATGACCAGATGTTCATAAAGTCTATGCATTATGTGAATAAGTATAAGTATATCTACTCTTTTGATCCTGTGAGGGAAATTTGGTCTCAGTGTACAGCACAGCACACAGTGTAAAAAACTAAATGCTTTTAGAAGGAACGTCCAAACAGAAATTATGTCATTCCTAATGCAGACATTCCCAATACCTCTTCTTAGGGGCTCAACCCATCTGGACAGACACAGGGTGTCTCACCAACATAAGCAACAACGACGTGACATGTGAATGCAGTCATCTGACCTTCTTTGCTGTCCTCATGGTGAGGGCCAGAAACACACAGGGTAGTCAAGTAGGACAGCAGGAAGTCAAAATGCAATGCATTACTGGAATGTTTGTTTTTTTGTCAGACGCCCCTTGAGCGGAACATCTCAGCTTCTGATTTGACGTCCCTGACTTACATCACCTACATCGGCTGTGGGATTTCACTGTTCTTCCTGGGAATCACGCTGTTTATGTTCTGCTGCATAAGGTATGCAAAGTCTTATGAATGACCACAGGCAGATGTGTTGCAAATCCAACAGAGCACTGTATGGATCATGATCTGCAGGGGATCAGGAAAATTTGAATTAGAAGACAGTTTGGTTTCTTAACAATGCAGCCAGTGATTCTGCCAAAAGGTTATTGAACATTTTTACTCATGGGCCAGTGAAATTACACCCTTCCTTTTCATGCTCCCAAAACAACCTATTGATTTAGTTTAAGCAGTTTATGACTCAGGAATATTTCCCATTTACAGAGTCAGGAATGTGTAGAGTGACAGTTTTTTTGTGCTTGAAGTTGTGTGCTTGTTATTTGTTTCCATTTTCTTTTAGGAGGCCTAACTCAAAAACAGCGTTTTGCTTAATGAAGTGTTTACTTCACTTAAAAAATAATTTTCTTAAGGAATTTACTAAAAGGCGTGTTTTGCTCAACATCAATACTGGAATATCTTTGTATATGGAATATCTTTGTACTGTATATGCCATCATTGTGACCATCTTATCCACTGTCCCCACTGGTTCCCCACATAGAAGGTGTGGTCAAAAATATCCAGGCAACACTCAGGTGTGAGGAACCACTGCAGGTTTATTCACGATACCGGGAGCAGGTCACTAGCAACAGCATGTTCCAGTAACACAAGTCAAAGTTCTCTAGGGCGAAGCCCCATCTTATACATGTTAATTACATTGGTAATACAAATCACATGAGTACAATGGTCGTTTCCAAAAAATCCTCATACATACAGAAATACAACAATACATACTCTATACACTTCTTGGACATAGCATGTGATCCATGCGCCATACGCAAGTCATGGGGCTACTCCAAGTAAGTAGATAATTGGTCAATACAATACATATACATCCTTCAGCATTCTCTTGCCATAGTCTAGTTCCTGTCGGGATATTCCTAATATTACTGCCTAAGGCAGAATACCCTTAACTCGTGACAAAAGGGGTCGCATGACCTTTATTAGAAAATCATGACATGGAGAGAACAAATGACAGACAAAGCAAAGTTGATGCACAGTATTGAATGTATAGAAAGCATACAAAGAATATATATAAGAAAATGAAATGTTAATCACTTCTATGTAATAAATGTAAATTAGTATTCACTTCTAATACATGTAAAATTATTAATAATCACTTCTAATACATAAAAATGTTAGTAATCCAAAATTTCTCCTTCATTTCCCCCCTTTGGGGCTTAAGGCCACAAAGAAATTTTAGTAATCAAAAAGAAATAAAAAAATCCAATTTCCAATAACATCATCCAAAAACATTTCCGGGTCATCATATCAGGGTAAAACTCATTTCACATTTCAATATCATTCTATCAAATCTTTTGTCCAGTTCTATTTATCCAAACAGAATCCATTCATGTTAACATAATATTCATGGACGAACCACCTAAAAATTGTTCTATCCCTGTCACACCTACTATGTTAAGGCAATCTTTACTAGTACACAGTCGAGATGCAGAGCATGCAGAATCGTAAGAAGTCCTGTAGGGAAAAACACGCATTTGAAAAGACTTTTCTTGGCACACCCAGCAGGTCTCATTCGTCCCTGCCACAGTTGTTCTAGCTTGGAAAGCCAGTTGACAGGCTTTATTAGTACCACAGATCTCCTCCTCTGGAGAAGTGGGCATAATCAGTATGAACACGCAGAATAACAACACTAGCCCCATTTTACTCCCAGTTATAAACACTCAAACACTCTATTCTATCTTCAACAGCAGAGCTGGCTTGGGTTTTTAGGCCCTCCCCAGGTCACTGTCCAGCGATGATTAAATATCTAGCTAAACTGGAAATAAAACAGTGCAAGTTTAATGTATACTGATATCTTGTTTCTACTTTCAATATCCACCACTGATTTGGATGATGGATGGTTGAATCCACTAATTTTAATGGACACTGGTGTACCACACTAATTGATTTCCCTACCCTCAAAGGAATGACTTCACATGTGTACTTAGTAAAATGTGTAACAATCAGAGCATACTTCCGTTCATTTGCAGTCCAATACTTTCTAGTTATAATGCAGGTTAAAACAGCAGGATCTTGCAACACTTCCCTTATCCCCGATGGAACATATATCCAAAGGCCTACTGGCGAAGTTTGCCAAAACCTCCACTGGTCAACCTCAAGCATAAAGTCACAATCCGTTGAGATAATGTTCCGGTTCTTTCACCACTCTGCAGTGTGACAGATGAATCCAAGAGTCTCTTTCTGCAATTCTCACTGCAGTAGGTGTAGACAACAGAACTTGATATGGTCCACGCCACCGTTCTTCATTCCAGCGTTTTCTTCGAAAGTCCTTAACAGGCACTATGTATCCAGAAAACTTTGAGGCAAAGTCAACTGCACCTGTTAAGAAACAAAAGATAGAGCAGCAATCAGTTCTCGCATGTAACCAGACAAGGTACCAACTACATTAGGTTAGGATTAGGTAAACCTGGAATTGGTATGGGACGGGCAGTCAAAATCTCTTAAACCTTTTGATCTTGATGCACGGCCTCTGAGGTAGAGGAGAGCCAAAGGTAGAGCAGTCAACCAATTCCATCCCATTATTTTAGTTTAGTATTATCTTTCAACATTCCATTAACATTCTGGCCATTTTGAAAACATATCCACAATTACAAGGCAATATTCATAACTTTTGCATTTTGTTAATTGATCAATTGAATAAAATCCATTATAATATATTCAAACGGGCCTGATGGTGGTGGGTGATGCCCTCCTTGGGCTCTCACTGTGGGTGCGGTGTTATTTTTAAGGCGAGACACGGCAGGTGAAAACATCGTTTTTTCATGCACTGGTCAATTTCGAGATTTTGAGCTAGTATGTTACCTTAGCATGTATTCTATCACACTACTACAACAAAAAAGTCCGATTTACACATTTAGGTGTTTATTTCATTATATTGTGTCTACTCGCGCCTGTATATTTCTCCCTAAATTCAGCAAAAGTTAGCATTCTAACCTTGCATGCACTCCCGCGACCGTGGTCCAAAAACATAACATGTACTACCGTTGAAAGCTCTGTTTTTCCTGTATCACGCTATGTGATCCATATATGGACACTTCCTTTGTATCAGTAACCAATCGCGAAAGTTCAAAGGCGAGTCTAGGCTGAGAACGGAATCTCATTGGCTGTCTTTCAAGGCTGTTTTCTCAAAATGAGTTTCCGCTCACACTCTGAGCTCAAAACTCCACTTCAGAAGCACGTACATACACCAAACTTTCTAGACTTATGCCTAACTATATGTCGAAGATTTCTACAGAGGGGTTTGTTGATATATTATTCCTAGCCTGACTTACATGACATTTTATGCCTAAAAACATGGAAAAAACGATTTTTAGGGCTAGTGACATAATTTTCTGATTTACAGGATAACAAAAGTAGATATTCATAAATCCCTCTGTAAATGTTTTCCCATCTAATATCTGAACACAATGAAAACATAATTTTGAACTTGGCTGTATCCAATGCTCAGGTTTCAGTGCCTTAAAATGTATGCAAATTAAGCTGATATTTAATTAGATAATGCCTAATTTGCATATGTAAACATTAAATTACAGCAAACTTGTAATACATTTTTTTCATATTAATGTAAGTAATCAACTGGGGAAGTTTCATAGTGATATCTGCTTGTTAAAAATTTTACCCTATTCACCTGTAGTGTCTCGCCTTAAGACAGGTAATGCACCTATCACAGTAAGCAGCTGCCGCGGTGGTGAATCCTGGTGCAAAATAAAGTTGTTCTATTGTTTTTACCATAGCTGTTGCACTCGCATGATCTAAACCATGAGTAACTTTAGCAACTATATGAAAACATGATTTTGGTAAAACAGGCTTGCCTGTTGGAGTATGTAGCCACAAATCATCATTATTCTTTTTACAATTTTTCCATTTTCTTTTTTCTTTTGTATCTGCTGATTTTTTGTGCTTCTTTTAAAGCTTGACCTGATGTCACTATATCTGGTATATGCAAATTCAAATTCAAAAACAATTGTGTTTTGTTCGAAAGAATTAAAAACTCTGGTGGTATCCTCCTCTCAACTCCCCCCTTCGCGGCACTTTTAGCAGCCGAGTCAGCCCTCTCATTACCAAGGCTGACCTCATCAGCGCCTCTAGTATGCGCTGCACACTTAATGCTTACTTACTGCTACAGCAGAAGGAAGCTGAATTGCCTCCAGCAACAATACAATGAACTCTTTATGTTGTACAGGTTTACCAGTAGCTGTAAGAAAACCTCTTTCTTTCCATATTGCTCCATGGTCATGAACAATTCCCCAGCAATAACGACTATCAGTGTATATGCAAACAGATTTTCCAGCTGCCAACACACAAGCTCGAAAAAGTCCTATCAACTCAGCAGATTGGGCAGAAAAAGTTGGAGGGAGCGAGTAAGATTCAACCACTTCAAATTGATTCACCACAGCGTAGCCACTCCCTACCTCTCCAGATTCCAAGCGTAATGAGGAACCATCGACATAAAAAATTAAGTCAGGGTTAGTAAGGGGTTCCTCAGATATATCAGGACGAGGTTTAGTACAAATTGTTATGACATCACAGCAATCATGGCTTTCACCATCTTCGGCGGTAGGTAATAATGTCGATGGGTTGAGGGTGGTACAACGTACAAGTGTGACATGTGCTAGAGTCAATAAGACATGTTGGTATGAAAGGAGGCGGGCAGTTGTCAGATGTGATGTCTTTGCTTGTAAAAGCAATGCATGCACGTCATGTGGAACATGAACAGTCAAAGGATGCATTAATACTAGATCCGCACAAGCCATTACTGCATTTGAAGCAGCTGCAACAGACTTCAAACAAGGCACCCAGCCTCTTGCTACCGGATCCAGTCTCTTTGACAAATAGGCTATTGGTCTATACTGTCCACCATGCAACTGACATAATACCCCAGACATGTAACCTCCTTTTTCACATACAAACAAATGAAAATCAAGATCATAATTAGGCAATCCCAAAGCTGGAGCTGAAGCTAAAGCTTGTTTCAAAATCACAAAAGCAGTCTCACAGTCGTCAGTCCAAGTTACAATGTCAGTCAAACTCTTACAAGCATTTGCGCATGCTCGGAGAGGTTGTGCCTTCTCCGAGAAGTCTAAAATCCAAGCACGACAATAACCAATCATTCCTAAGAAGCTTAACAATTGCTGCTTTGTCCTGGGTCTCGGACAACCAGTAATTGCAGTGATGCGTGACGCTAGGGCCCTACAGCCAGGAGTAAGTATATGACCCAAGTACTTAACTTGCTCTTGGCAGAGTTGCAACTTTTCTTTAGAGACTTTAAGTCCCACCCTGGCCAGGTATTTCAGCAATGCCACAGTGTCAATCAGGCATGATTCTTTTGATGGACTTCCTAATAAAACATCATCAACATAAGAAATAACAGTACTTCCTGCTAGTGGAGTAAATTGTGTCAAACAGGCCACTAATGCCTCATTAAACACTGAAGGTGATTCTGTGTATCCCATAGGCAAACGACTCCAAGTATACCTTTGACCTTTAAAGGTGAAGGCAAACCAGAATTGAGAGGCAGGATGTACTCTTATCGTAAAAAACGCATTTTTAATATCAATTACAGAATAAAACTTCGCAGTGGATGGCAGACTAGAGAGAATTGTGCAAGGATTTGGCACAATAGGATGCCTCGGGTGAATAGCGTCGTTAACAAGTCTTAAATCTTGCACAAATCTCCAAGTGCCATCAGACTTCTTAACGGGCAAAATTGGTGTGTTAACTGGGGAGGAACTGCAACGCACAATAGCTCCCCTGTCCAATAATGATTTGAATACGGGCTCTATCCCCTGCTCAGCCTCTTTCGACAACGGATATTGGGCTTTCGACGGGTAATGCAATGTTTTTGCGCATATTTCTAATGGTTGAGCAGTAGATAGAGTCCCAAAGTCATAACTATCAGCTGCCCAGAGATTATCTGGAACCGCGGCTAACAGATCTGCTTTCTCTTTTAAAGAGAGAACCCTCCATTCATCGGGTTGGGTTAATGAGGGTATTAAACATGCAGAGAGCTCTTTCTGCACAGGAGTAACTTTCAAAGAACACCATTGTTGGAAAAAATACGTATCTTGTAATGGTGAATAAAACAAATTTGGGGTATCTCGGACCACTGTCCAATCTTTAGCATTCACACACGCTTTCACAAACGGCCCTAAATCAATCCAATTTTCTTGGGCTTTTACCAATGCAACATGTGGATAAGAATTTGTGTTTGCAAACACATATTTCAGACCTGGAGACAGGTCTACTACTACTGCAGAGTAGATTTTAGAGGTCAATATGCCGGCTACATCAATAGTCTCAATACTATTTCCTATCTGGTACCACTCTTTCACATACAGCTGATCTGGAGAGCCTTGAAAACATGCGATTGTACACTGAAATTCCTCAGGGGTTTCTGTCTTTTCTAGAACCGAGATCGGAGATTTTAATGCTAAACTAATGTCTTTACACTCATATCCTATCCATGTGGGGTTAACTTTCTGACAATACAGATAAATGGGCCCTTCTAAACCTACTCCTTCAGGAGAAAGAAAAAGTGTAAGATTTAATTTACACATTAGATCTCGGCCTTGTAAATTTTCAGGGCCTAAATTTTCTGCCACTGATTGGCCTGAAGCTCCTGTTACATATATAACTCTATTGCTTTTTAATGTTACAAACTTACAACTATCTTTCCTTCCAAGTGTACTAACATCCGCTCCTGTATCAACTAAAAAAGATACATCATTACCATTCAGAGAAAGAGTTAGCTTAGGTTGTGCGGCAGCATTCAAAGTCAGTTGGGGATAAAGTTCATAGGGTGATACAGAAGTGTTGGTGAGGGGTCCCGGAGTCCCCTGTTCAGAGTCCTCCCTGTCCTATTCCGAATTTCCATTCTGTGTCCAGACCGGACCCTGAGGGCGTCGTTGTGATGATTTATCCCCGTCTTGTCTCCAATCACCCTGCTTCGGACAATATCTTGCTATGTGTTCTACGTCTCCACAATTCCAGCAACCATCTATTTCAGTCCTCCTAAATCCTGCTGCTCCCCTTCCTCCGCGTCCATGAAAACGCTGTCGACCTCTGGCCTCATTTCCACTTCTCTCCACACTTCTCTGATAGAAACTGAGAGCTGCATCCTGAAGAGCGTCCTGTTTTCTATGTTCAATCTTTTCTCTAAGCCGTTCATAATTTTCAGCATACTGCAACAGTTCATTTGGAGCTGCCATATTCCACGTCACGAGATGATTCTTTCCATAGTCTATGACCTCTTTCTTTCCTCCAAGAATGAAATACTGTCTGACCAAAGCCATTCTCTGTTGGGGGTTAGTATTTCCTCCCCCTTGTTTGTTAACTGCTGAAGCCACTCTTCCCAAGAATTCTCTAGCAGTCTCTGTCGTAAGCTGAGAAATAGCCATTTTAGTCCAATCTTCAGTAGCAGTATAACAAGCACGTAATTCAGTAAACACGGCATTCAAAGCTTGCTGATATCTGTCCTCTCCCGATGGCACAGCGGCCACAGGAGGATTCACTTGGTTGTCTGCTGCAACAGCAGGGGCAATACGATTTATGTCGGGCAATCTTTCTCTTAATTGCAACCAATGAGGGGCACACTTTTGGGCTAACACAGCCGCCATTTCAGCTGTGGTGGGCTTGTAAATTCTATCCATGCGCTGTATTGCCTCTATGAACGCCTCTATGCCTTCCTCAGGTTTAGGAAGGGCTGCAGCTACAGACTTCATTTCATCAGGGAGCCAAGGTCTAACAACATCAATCAAAGTTCCTTGGTGACCAGGCATTTGGATAATCGGAGCTTGAAACACACGAGGAGGGAGGTCAGGGCCAGCTAAAAGGAACACATCTTGCTCCTCTGCCTCAGGGGGATCAGGGCTAGCCAAGTGGAACGTATCTTCATCAATATCATCACAATTAAGACGTAACACTCGTCTCACTACCTGCTGCCCCCCTTCTGCATAGCCCAGCCTTTCCACTCCTAGTCCTCTAGTGTCTCTCACATGCCTGATCCGAGGTGTTGGTTGGTGTGCTGCTGGCAGTGGCATAGGGGCAGGAGCAGCCAAAGCCAGTTGTGGTGCAGGGGGTGCTGGAGGGGGAGGTGGTGGAGGCGGGAGAGGTGGATACACCGGAGCCCATGTGTCATCATAATGGGGAGGTTTACGGATTACAGGGGCTGAAGGGTCAGTTTTACTCGTCTGCACATAGACTTCAGCTGAAATGTCCATAGCTCCGCACAAACCTTCTCTTTCTCTCTCTCTCTAGCCCTGCTCTTTCTGTTGCATAACTTTTCTCTGTTCTTGCTTTCTCTTCTCCTCTCTTTCCCTCGCTTCTCTTTCCCACTTTTCAAACAAATCATGCTTAAAAGGCCTAGCCTTCCTTTCCATCATAGCCCTACATTCAGTTAACCTTTCCAAACTCAACGTACCATCTAAAGGAAATTTTCCTTCAGTCCATCTACTCCACTTATTCAATAAACATTCATCTACTCATTCAGGTCCATATTTCTTATACATATCTTTTAAACATCCAGGATTATGTATACCTTTGGGCAATTTAACAGTTTTACTATTACTAGTCCCCATAGCAGTGTCCCTTTAATATATTTTTATTAGCCAAATTACCTCACGCCTAAAACAGAGCAAACTATCAGAGTACAATAGCAATGTTATCAACCAATCCAATCGCCGTATCAAGCGCTTTAAGCCAATCCTACCGATTGCTTCTCTTAGCAGATCCTTTATCGATTGCTCTTCGGCTGTGCTCACAAGCCAACCTTTCTACCTTCCTACAAGTAGAGCAGATTGCTTCGGTGGCACCCCGGCACACAAGCCAACTTTTAACTACAAAGTGGTAGAAAAAAATCGCTTCCCACTCACCACCTAGGTGCCTGTGACCACAATACGGTAATACCGTATCCGAGACACAGGATGACTCCCTTCCGGCAAGGATGGGTCCCGCGGGCGATATTGCCTTTTTTCCACGGTATTGTCCCAAGATCACAAAGAGATCTCCCGTCAGTCGACTTTATCCGGGTCCTACGCCTTCCAGGTTTTATCGCTGCTTCTCGGAGTTAGGTATCCCATCCGCTGCCACCAAAATGTGGTCAAAAATATCCAGGCAACACTCAGGTGTGAGGAACCACTGCAGGTTTATTCACGATACCGGGAGCAGGTCACTAGCAACAGCATGTTCCAGTAACACAACTCAAAGTTCTCTAGGGCGAAGCCCCATCTTATACATGTTAATTACATTGGTAATACAAATCACATGAGTACAATGGTCGTTTCCAAAAAATCCTTATACATACAGAAATACAACAATACATACTGTATACACTTCTTGGACATAGCATGTGATCCATGCGCCATACGCAAGTCATGGGGCTACTCCAAGTAAGTAGATAATTGGTCAATACAATACATATACATCCTTCAGCATTCTCTTGCCATAGTCTAGTTCCTGTCGGGATATTCCTAATATTACTGCCTAAGGCAGAATACCCTTAACTCGTGACAAAGGGGTCGATGACCTTTATTAGAAAATCATGACATGGAGAGAACAAATGACAGACAAAGCAAAGTTGATGCACAGTATTGAATGTATAGAAAGCATACAAAGAATATAAGAAAATGAAATGTTAATCACTTCTATGTAATAAATGTAAATTAGTATTCACTTCTAATACATGTAAAATGATTAATAATCACTTCTAATACATAAAAATGTTAGTAATCCAAAATTTCTCCTTCAAAGGGCAAAGGCTAGCAATGCCACCCATGTCCTCATCCACCTCCTCCTGGCACTCTTTCTGCTTGACCTCACCTTTCTGTCCAACGAGTCGATTGCCGGCATGGGCAGTGATGTGGCATGCAAGGTCATGGGCGGAGTCATGCATTATTCCATGCTGTGTTCATTCACCTGGTTTGCAGTGGAGGCTTTCCACCTCTGCCTGCAGCTGACTAGGTTTGCCACAGTGACCATTGCCAACTACAAGCTGAAGCTCTGCTGCGTCGGATGGCGTGAGTTTGTGAAAAATGCGCCATATAAATAAATACGTACTTACTCACTCACTTACTTTCAACAAACATCTGCAACAGACAACAGAAATGATTCTGCTGTTATTAAGGGTTAACGATGACAAAAAAATGATTTAATGCAATGAACCTGTTAGTTTCAAATTCACTGTATGGTTAAGTATTGTTTGGCCATTAAATTTGGTATAGTAGCTTTTGTGCTTTGTGTTAATGTAAGATCCTACGCCCAATGTAATCTACATTCTCTGACAACATCTTGATTGACGTCTTGCCAGTAATTCTTACTTTGAATCTCACTGCAGTTCCAGGTGCTGTGGTGGTTTTGATCTTATTCAGCTTGGGAACATATGGTGAACTAAAGATTTACACTGACAGTGAAACTGTCGTCAAGATGTAAGTCAGGTGCACAATCATTTTTCTTGCAATTCATTTCAACACCTCAAACCATCCAACAGTAGTGAGTATGCAGTGGTGTAGTCTACGTGATACGCAGGACTACGCAGTATACCCACTTAAAAAGCATCACCATCTCAGTATACCCACTTAAAATAGGCAAGAATGCGTATTAACATTTGGGGTTGATCACAGTATGCCCACTACAGCTAACTACTACATCAGTGTACATCCACTACAGCTAACTAGACTACACCACTGTGAGTATATAATGTGTATGTTATTGCTCTGACATCAATGCCAATGAAAATCTACTCTTCTGATCAGGTGCTGGATCACTGACTTACAAACTCAGTATGTAGTGAACATAGGCTACTACACTGTCATCTTCCTCTTCACATCCACCATCTTCGTGGTGATGCTCCGCTGGCTTTGCTACCTGAGAGGGTCAAAGTTCAAGCAGGGAGGCAGCACCAGATCGCAGGACGTCATCGCTGTCATGGGCCTCTGTTGCATGCTAGGCCTCACCTGGAGCTTCGCATTCTTCAGTCATGGACCCCTGCGGGTGCCGTCCTACTACATTTTCTCAGTACTCAACTCTCTCCAAGGTGAGTTACACGACACAAATAACTTATAAGTATCAGCCGATAAATAGAAACGTGATCCTTAAAGGGATGTTAGAATTAAAAAATATATAACAAAGTAAACAGGCAATTGATTAATTTAGACACTTAGCTATTCGGTGTGTCTTCACTGTATTTGCATCGAGAGGGTAAGTTTAAGGGTGCATTTCTGTCATAAATGATAAAACTGTTTTGCTACTTGCAAACAAGACTGGAATATATATTTCATGGCAAAATATGTCATTGAAGAAACAGTGTTGGGAAATTCACATGTTTCAATGTCTCATGAAGAAACAGTGTTGGGAAATTCACGTTTCAATGTCTCATGAAGAAATGTTTCAATGTCTCATGAAGAAACAGTGTTGGGAAATTCACGTTTCAATGTCTCATGAAGAAACAGTGTTGGGAAATTCACATGTTTCAATGTCTCATGAAGAAACAGTGTTGGGAAATTCACATGTTTCAATGCCCTGAGGCTCACCCCAGAATGTCCACTGACTCGTCTAATGAGGTACCTTGAACTGTGTTGATAACAACTCTGTGGTCCTACTGGCGACATGGACTCAGCTTATTGAAGTGAACTCAATTACTATTTTTCCTTAGAAGTAGTGCGGCTACTTTTTTTCCACCTAGCCTATTTTTCTGTAGGATATATTGGATATAAACTATTTTTTCTCTATTTTTTTCTTTTTCACCTATTGCATCATAAACTTGTCAGAGGTGACATTATGCGGTGTTTTATGTTGGACAGTTCTCTCCTGGAGTTATAGCCTGATTTTCTGTGGCACGAACTTGAACCTGATATAATGCGTCAACAAACCTGAACTGATTTGACAGCGATGCTGTGGTTTGCGACATGTCGTTTTGAAGTGAACTCAAATGCTTCCCAAGTAGCGAGTCTACTGTTGTTTATTTCCTTTTCCTCTTTTGTTTGCTATTTGACACCACAATTCTTGTTGATGTGACTGTGGAATAGTGTTAATTTTGTCACCTATTTTTAATTTAGTCTTAGTCTTAGTCTTGTGACGAAATGACCTTTTTAGTCTTTGTCATATTTAGTCATTCAAATATCATTTTTGTTAGTCAAGTTTTAGTTGACTAAAAGTCTAAATCATTTTAGTCTAGTTTTAGTCAAAAGAAAACTAAAGGTAGCTTAGTCTTAGTCTGTTTTAGTCAACACATTTTAGTCTTTTTTTTATAACAAATTATTTCTGATTACCATTTCAGTCAAATAGTGTTTCACACATCTCAATTTTCCAACAATATTGTGTGTCCACAGGGCTACTCGTCTGTTATAATTACTCATTCTGATTTTTTGTCAGTCAGTATGTTTACATGCACAGGTAAGTCGAGCTACAGTTATAGCTCGGCTGGGATTTGACCATAGACAGTAAAAGATTTGACTGGACCACTGTCATATTCAGAGACCAGTGTTTCTCAAAGTGTGGTCCGGGGATCACTGGTGGTCCATAAAAGGTATCCCAAGTAGTCCATGAGCAGACGTGGTAAAATATAATATAGATGAGTTGTTTGCAATATTGAACCAACTTGTATGTAAAAACAGTTCTGCAACTAAGATATGCCAGTTTAAATCATACAGTATGAATCCACACAATAAGCAAAGTACAACGACAATGCAAGATGGTTCAGTAGGCCTATTGTGTAGACTAATTATAGGCTACTGTTGAAGTAGGTCTAATCTTTTTCTTTTTTTTTAGATAGGGTTAGTTAAGTGGTCCTGAAACTGAAAAGGTTTGAGAAACACTGTCATAGGCCAAAGTATTAATGTTTTACTCCGCCCGCTAGATGGCGATATCGTAAAACACAACACATTCCCCAAACAGACTCTCCATCTTAGCCATAGCTAACTTGCTAGCGAACTTTCCATATTAGCTTACTTGCTAGCAAACTTTGCATCATCAGTCTAACTAGTTAAATAGTTGACATTACATGATAAACATTTTCGTATGGACATTCTGGGGATGTTAATTTGTATGAGAGAAGCTTCAACTTCTGGGTATGTAGCATTGTGGCATAAAGCTTAGGTAGTTAGCTTGCTAACTCTGGCAGAAATCTCCAGTGTTCTTGTTCCATGTAGTTTTAGTGTTGCAGCCACAGGGTTGCAGCAACAGCACGTAGACTAGCCTACAGGAAAGCTGCTTATGAACTCATTCGGAATATTTTGAAAACTTAACAGCTAGATATTCTGTCTTCTCATTTTGTAGACGAAAATGAAGAGAGATTTTATCTTAGTTTTTATTTCATGCAAAACATTTTAGTCTCGTCTTTTTCACAACAATAATGCATCTTAAGATAGTCTTAGTCAGTGTTTCAGGACATTACTGCCGTCTCGTCATCGTCTCGTCTTAGTCATGAAAAAAAAGGTTGTTGACGAACATATTTCCTCTCGTCTCGTCTGACGAAATTAACACTACTGTGGAAACAATAATCATAACAGTGGTTGAATGTCTTATGCTTTGTGTTGTCCACCGTTTTAGTTTTGAACCCTATGATACTACTGAACTGGTGGTATGGAAGATATCTGTGAATAGAGCTATCTCTAGAAGCAAACCCTGTTATCTCCACCGAGTAGGCCTATGGTGCTGTCACTTAGTCTACCCAGCCAACTTAATTAATTGTGTGAGTGTGTGTGTGTGTGTGGCTATTTTTCTAACAGTATCTCTTTTTATTATCCTAAATTCTGGGATGGATTGACATACATACAATGTCTTGAACATATTTTCAGCAAGTTGTGCTATTGTTTCACTATTTTCTACAGGGGCTAGCTCATTTACTTTAACTTTGCACCAGTAAGATATATTACCACGCCTAGCTTGTGGAGAGCATAGTACATGAAACTAAGACAATAAAAGTGTAAGACTTAAATGGTTAGCTTCAGCCACTTCACCTCATAATAAGTTTATAGTTGGCAGCACCTGAAGGCCTCTTGCATTTCTGATGCCCTGGCCTATTATGTTGGTATTTGTGTTGTCGTGTGTGTGTGTGTGTGTGTGTGTGTGTGTGTGTGTGTTCTCTTCCCCCCCATCCGTACACCAACGCCATTCACTCTTTAATCATTATCCCTGAATAGTCAACATGGGTAAAGGCCTATTTGTAATCCATCTAAATGTTAGAAGTCTTACATATAAGATCGATCTCTTGAGGTCCTGGCTTGTGTATAATAATCCTAGTGTCATCACACTGTCTGAGACATGGCTGAACGATGACATTTCAGATGAGGAAATAAAACTGGATGGTTATGTTCTGTACAGAGCTGACAGAGGTTCCCGAGGTGGGGGCGTTGCTACCTGTGTCTCTTCAACTTTACTTTCTGATTTTGTAATCCCAAATGAAAAAACGGTTTGAAAAAAACTTTGAATGTCTTTTTGTTAAAGTTATTTTTCACACTAATAAACAACTGATTATAGGGAATATCTATAGACCTCCAAACTCTGTGGCTGAGTCAATACAGTGTATTGGTAATACTATCAATTCAGTATGCAACTCAAATGAGATGATTATTCTTGGTGATTTTAATATTAACTGGCTTGACCGCTCATCACTAAATAATCGACATTATTTTGAAAGTTTAAACCTGTCGCAACGCAATTTCTGAACCTACGCGGGTTGACCGTAGATCTAAGTCTTTACTGGACTGGATCCTGGTCACTCATTCTAATAGAATCATTGACGCTGGTGTTTTATCAGACTGCTTTAGTGACCACTCTATGATTTACTGTGTGTGGAAAATTAAATGACCTCGCTTGCCACCCAAGCTCATCAGAGTGAGGCAAAGTAGACACTTTAACGCAGACAACTTCATCCAAGACTTACTTGTCATTAATTGGGACAGGCTTCATCTCATACCGTACATTGAGGATGCCTGGAATTTTTTCTACACTGAAGTCATTAAAGTCATTGATAAACATGCCCCTTGGATATCAGTTAGGGTAAAGGGCCATCATTTACCATGGGTTGACACTGACCTAATATACTCCTTTAAACAGAGGGATATGGCCTGGCAGAAGTATAGACAGTCAAAAAACGCAGATGATTTTGATACCTATAAAAAGTTAAGAAATATCTGTACGACTAAAACTAGGAACGCTAAATCTAATTATTATAAAAATGCACTGTCTAGTAACTTTAGCAATCCCAAGAAGTTCTGGAAAAATCTTAACTCCTTACTTCATAATTCCTCTAAAAGCATGCCTACAAAAATTAAATTCAACAGCAGTGTTATTAGTGATCCCACTGCAATTGCTGATGCATTTAACCAGCATTTCTCCAACATTTGCAACACCCAATGCTCTAATGTCTCCTATCTAAGCTCATGTAAAATGCAAGGTAGCTCCTTTGACTTTTCAACAATATATCCTACAGATGTCCAGCAGGCAATTACTGATTTAAAGGTTGGCAGTGGAATGGATCCGGATGGACTGGAGGTCAGGTTCATTAAGGTTGCTTCACATGTACTTGCATTTCCTTTAGCTGATTTATTTAACCTATCATTATCCACTGGTGTGGTTCCTCCAATGTGGAAATCAGCTAGAGTTACACCTATACACAAGGGAGGGGATCCCCAGGATCCCAATAATTATAGGCCTATTTCTATCATTAGTAGCGTATCAAAGGTGTTTGAGAAGCTAGTATTTAAACAATTATTCAAATATATTAATGACTCATCTATTTTGTCCCCATTTCAATCTGGCTTCCGACCAATTTTTTCTACAACCACTGCCCTAATCAAATTTACCAATGATGTATCATCTGCATTAGACAACAACATGTCAGTGGGTGCCATATTTATTGATCTTTCCAAGGCTTTCGATACGGTCAATCATTACCTGCTTCTTGACAAACTACATGCAATAGGCCTTTCTAAGGACTCTATTCTCTGGTTCAATTCTTATCTCCATGGTAGACGTCAACGTGTTTCCCTACATGGCTCTCTGTCCCAGTTTGTATTAATGGAGAAGGGTGTCCCTCAGGGTTCTTCCTTAGGGCCACTTTTATTTTCCCTATTCATAAATGAGCTTCCACAAATCTGCTCAGACTGCAATATTCATTTTTACGCAGATGACACCGTGATATATACATCTAATGTTTCTAAGATCCAGTCTTCATTACAGTCTAACTTTGTTGCCATGCAACACTGGTTCCAGACCAACCACCTACTATTGAATACAAAAAAATCATACTGCATGTTGTTTCCCACCAGATCAGCATCACGTACCCAAGTCTCTTCTCTTTTTCTTAAATTCCTCGATGGTTCAATACTTGCACAAGTCAAAGAATTTAAATATTTAGGACTATGGCTTGATTCGCAACTCTCATACAGGTACCACATTAACTCTGTTGTAAAAAAGATTAACAATTGCCTACGTTTATTGTATCGATCAGTAAACTGTTTCTCTCAACCAACGCGGCTGAGAATTGTTAAAACACTAATATTACCACTGTTAGACTATCAGATCCATAGTCTGCCTTTACTCATTCAAATTTTCTATTCTGACCTACTTACAGGCGAACTCCACATGTAAATGTTTTTGAATAATTATGATTAGGTGTCTGTATATGTACATTGGTGATGTGCTGAGTACTATTCTCTGTAACACCTATACTGAATATACTTTGTAAATTTGTAGGCTGAATACTGCCATGCTATGACCTATTGTTATTTTCCTCAAGGGTGGTGACGTTGGGGCGGGAGTGGGGGAGATTTTGTGTGAATGTACTGTATGTTGTCCTGTTCAGTCTTGTTTTTGTTTTTGTATTGTACTGTTGTCCTAGGGACCCCCTCGAAAACGAGATATCTTATCTCAAGGGGCTATCCCCCTAAGCAAATAAATTGAAATTGAAATTGAAAGTGTTGGGAAATTCATATGTTTCAATGTCTCATGAAGAAACAGTGTTGGGAAATTCATGTTTCAATGTCTCATGAAGAAACAGTGTTGGGAAATTCATATGTTTCAATGTCTCTGAAGAAACAGTGTTGGGAAATTCACATGTTTCAATGTCTCATGAAGAAACAGTGTTGGGAAATTCATATGTTTCAATGTCTCCCAGGCTTCTTCCTCTTCCTGTACTACTACAACACCAGCAGCATCATCAGAGAAGGCGAAACCAACAGCTCATCTTCCTCTTCGACTAAAACATCCATCTCAGAGTCAAAAAATCCGTACATGTGAAATGGTTCATTCTATAGGGAAAATGTCAGCAATATCATTTCCCAAACAAATACCTTTGGAGACAAACCTTGGAATGTTGCCAGCCACACTGATAATGAATTTAAATATGCATTTAAAGCAACAACATGCTAGCCTGGCCCCGTCCACCTAGATCTTCTTTCAGGGAGATCTAGTCTGGAACACCATAGTTCATAACCGTCTTCCATAACCGAGAGAGGAAAACATCAAACAATGCAGTCGGAAAACTGCAGAAATTTATTTACAGCAAAGGCAGACCCGCATACATTGTTTCCTGACTGCTGATGCTGTTTATTGTCAGTTTGTAAAGTTTATGCGAAGTAGGAAGTAACGTTAGGAATCTCTGATCAATGTGATTGGTAAGGCTGGACCAATGATTTCAAAGTTAGTGCCCGTCGCGATGCAAGTGTTGGAAACAAATCCCAATTGTGAGTCTGGATTTTTCCAGGCTAACAGCATGCAGAAGTCTGCCACTTTTTGAGATATATTATTATAAGCAACACATTATTTAGGATGGTGTACAGTTAGGTACAGGAACAGGTTTTGTTTCTCTCTAGAAAATAGAACAATTATCAACTAGTGGTGATGTGCACAAAGCCTCATCCACACCACACTGTATGATTGAATACAGTTTATGGTTATGGTTATGGATTTGGCAGACGCCTTTGTCCAAAGCGACACACAAATAAAAAACAACATAATATTTAAAACTGAACAGGGAACAGATTAGAATGTTGGTGAAATGATCGGGAGGCGAGCGCTCTAACAATTGAGCCAATAGCAGCACTCTTGAGGCGTCAGGGAGTGAGGTTTACCAACGTTCCAAAAGCACAGCTAAGCTATCTGGCATCCGTTACACTTACAGTAGGCCTACATCATTTTAAACTGCTCAGATCAGTACTGCGCTTGGTAAATGTTTTTTCTTTACCTTTGATTATAAGAGATGTTGAGAGCTTTATGTATTTTATTTATACCTTTAGACTTGTTTATTTTCATTTCTTTTTACTTTCTTTTTACCATGAATTCATTTTGTTATTATATTATGTACGTTTATATCATATTTTCCCAGACTCTTTATTTCATGGTTGCTATATCAATCATTGTGTGTATATGCAATATGAACGTGGGCTGGGAACATTACTGTGAAGGATCTTAATGCTCGGTCAATCTTCCTTAAATAAAACAACTGAAATATAAGCTATAAAATGGAAGATAAGTACACCTGTTATATTGGTACTACTCGCCCAGGCTATGCATAACGTCATTCTTTCGGACCAACCGTGTGAAAATGTAATTATTTCACAGCACATAACAAACATCACCAAAAGACACCAGATGGCATGACCGCGCCAAATGTACAGTTGTTCTCCTGAAACACTGTAAATACTGAAAAGAAAAAAATAGATAGAAAGCATTTAGAAATGGTTAAGTTGTGTAAACAGTGTACTTTAAGTTAGAATAAAATATGAATGTCACACAAAGACTCTGACCACTCTGTTCAATTGTAAAATATATGATATTTATTGATTCAATTGAAATATGTAACATGGAAAATAAAAACACTCCTGGTCATGTCATTCCAGTAACAGCCGTTCTGCCTCTTCCAAATCTCTTTCCATTTCTTCCACTTCCAGTTTTACGGTGCCCATCTCTTCTCTCAGTTTATCCCGTGCCTCTTTGAGGTGCCTCATGACGTTCTGGATTTCCTGGCAAATCAAAGTAATGTGGAAACAAGATTTAGCCTTTAGCATAACACATTTGTGAGGTCTTGGCTCATCACTGTGGTAATCACTATGTGTGTACGACTTGGGCACTTACCTCCAGCTGTCCTCTGTGATCCGATGCCATAGTGTCAAACTTTCCCAGCTCATTTAGTAGATTTTGGGAAATATTCTACACGTTTTAAAAGGGATAAAATAAAAAATAAAAATAGATAAGGGATGCATGGATTCAAGTTTTTCCCTATGTAGTCATGGTAATTTCAGAGTCAAAGGTTGAGCCACAATTATTTCCTGAAAGTGATGCTGTGCAGAGAGAGCTGTAATCCCTGGGGCTATGGATTAATGTGATACAATCATGCAAATTAAACGGTCACACCATGTCCTTCTCCTCTCCCAACTGAAAGCCTTTTGACGCTTAACCAAATCACCCTCAGTGTTGACTTATGACACAGTAGACCACACAGACATACTCAAAGTACCCCAATATGGAAAAGTCAAAGAATACACTCTATGTTTGGACATCAAACTGTAGTGGAGATTTTGTCATCCTCTGAGAGTACCTCCTCTCTTAACACTTCTAACAAACCTAACACACCTAGCTTGCACTTGCCACACACCTCTTCTTTATCCACCTCAATCTCTTGACTGCATCCCTTGGCCTAACATAAACTTGCACGGTCATCCTCTGGTTTTGTATTGTACAAAGGCAGCATTATTTGTGGCCTTTATTGTTACACCAGTGTCTCACTGTAGTTTGAATGTTAAAAGAGTCCAAGAGAGTAAATCAATAAATGTACAATTTAAATGTAGTCTAGGACTAGGCTTAATTCATATTCAAGATACCAGCCCAATGGGAGTGAACGCTATGACAGAAGAAATAAAAGAGTCATACTCTTACCATAACCTCCTTCCTCTGCTCTTCATTCTCAGTAGATGCTTCATGAATCCGCTCACCAAGCACTGAAAGGATTTCATTGAAAGGGAAATATTATATAGTTATCGGTTATAAAACATTCATCTTGTATAAGACAACTAGTCAACCTTCAGACAAATGTTGACATGGTGATTCAATGAATAAGTTAATGAAGTACACAACAAAATCAAATGATAAAAATGTTAGCAGGCCACCTGGGTCCATGTTAGCGGTTACAAGCAGAGTATGGCAGTCCCTCAGACGCTTCTGCATTTCCGAGTTTTCTCCCTTTAGATTACCACACTGCTGCTCCAGTAGAGTTACCTTATTCTATAATCAACCAAAACAATGAAAATACTGCACACAAACGTTAACCAATACATAAATATCCAGTCCATATACAATAGAGTCTGAACCATATGGTTTGGTTCAGTGTATTTTATATTATTATGACTACTTCCCACTAGGAAGACAGACAATATAAGCCAAGAGAAACACAGCAACTCAAAAACTCAATTTTACTTGCCTCCATTTCGACAACATGTTTTTGTAGTTCTTCATTGGTGGAGATTAGAAGCTGGTTATGTTCCTTTAGTTCATTTTGGACTCCATAACGGGTGGAAGGCCTGTGTGATTACATTGCTTCAGCATCTTCAAATAGTATTGTAAACAAAATGAAAATCTGCTCATTGCTTTAAAACCCCAAATTCTCTTTTATTCCAACCAATTTTGGAAATACCCAAGAAAGAGTTGAATCCATAAAATCATCATTATAATTTTCCTCTTCATTTCAGACTGATAGTTTTGAATTATGATTTTTCTAAGGGAACTTATATTTACTAGTATTGTTAAATTATAAACAGTTCAGTATGATAGCTGAAGCTGAGAGAACGTTAGATTGTTGTGATTTGTGTTGTAGAATTTCAACAGGGATACTCACACTTTTAATGTCCTTGTGTTTGCGTTCTTTCTGAAAGTAAAAGTAGACGTATTAAAAAGGAAAATGGAGAGGTGGAGAAGGCAGAGGTAAAATTACATGGAGCTAATGTAAATACCTGCTGCCAACATTGTCACAAACAGGTTTCAGCACTGCTGCTTTGGCATCTGAGTTGACATGGTGTGCTGGGGCAGATTCCTTGACAGTAGTCGCCTTTTTCATCGTCAGAATAGGAACTGCGAAAATGACCAGCTGAAATATTTAAGGCCTGTCCTCAAATGTTTTGCCAATCAATTACCACAGTTAGGTTGTTGTCACCGACTAGCTAGCCAGCGAATATTAATTCACAGGCCGTTAGCAGTAACTTTAATCTAGCGGAAGTGAACAGATGCTTTTGTCTGACCGATTTCAATAAATCGTCTACCCTTCATCTATCCTTGTAAGAGGGTTTCTTACCTGTACTTGAGTTGAGTAAAATTAAATAAATTCCTCTGAAATAACCTTCAACACCAATCTGCCAAACAATCCGAGGCGCTTAATAAATTTGAAAATACAACAACACATGCGTCACTTCCGTGGCACTTCTAGAGCTTGACGACGACTGCCTCCAACTGGTTAGGAGAGTATACTACAATATTTAATGTAGAAGCCGAGAATGTCTAATAAGGGACGGACTCTGGTAGAAGTATATGGCATAAGTAACATGCAGCCTACATTGGGTAGGCTACTCGGTACTTAGCGTTACATCAACAACAACAACAACACAGACACTAGGCCACTACTAATCAATTTCGATTGGTCTCCTCAACAAAACATAGCCCCCTTTCTGCGTAGTGTTTTTGTACTTGCCTCTACAATTTTGTCATATATATTATATTTGTACTTAAATACTTCTTATGTGTCTTGCACCATTTCACCAAGTAAAATGCCTTTTTTTTCCTGTGGAAAAAGAAAAAAAATGGCAATGAAATAAGTCTGATTCTGAATGATGAATGGTCCCCGATATTAGCTTATTTGGAGAAATAAATCCTTTGTATTTTGTACTGTAGTGATTTCTTGAACCAGTCCAAACACACTGCAATTTTCTTCCACTAGATGGAGATAGGCAAAAAAAGTTGAAACTGCACAGGAGAAGTTGGGTTTTATTGCGCATGCTCATGAAGGAGCGGTTAAATTCAAACTGATCTGAGGGCTGGGAACGTCTGCATGTTACTCCCCACTAAAGTTAACAAAAGGACCCTTAAAAATGGAATCCACCGAAACATTTAATTTCGAGTGAGTAAATGTCAGCTGTACACCCTGTGTTACTGAGGTCATGAGAGATCAAGTTGTGTGGGCAGATTTTGAAATGTCTATCAAACGATGATTTCACTTAACAGTTTACTAAGGTACTTGAGGGTAGCTAACATTAAGCTAATGTAGCTAACGTCAATGGAAGACAAGCATAAAAACAAACGTCGACTAGCACTAGCATAGTTAAGTTAGTGTTAGTCTTTAACATTTACTTGCTCTGATGTTGTTTTTCGATTAGCCAGTTGTGTTCATTCTGCACCTACAGCTAGGCTGTAACGTTATGTTATCCTGGATGAAACTAACGCAGATTCAATCTGATGTTGTTTATCGTTACAGCTTTGATCGAGTCGGCCCAAGTAAAAGGCGGATTTCCTCGGTTGGTAACGTTTGCCTTGCTTGTTATTCCACGTTAAATTTCTGACTTGCCATTTAATTAATTAAGGTTACATACTTTGCAGTATATTGCAACATATATATATAATCGTATGCCATATGCTTCGAGCAAACTGTTCACGTTTGTATTGTCATTCATTGTCAGATTTTAAAAGCGCCCCGGACGTCTGTCAAAGTGACAGAGGCTGGTCTGAAGGAGCCACAGGTTGGTAAAATGTTTCCAGCCAGGAGTTGCAGTCACTGTTCAGTGTTTCCCATACATTGACTTATTTGTGGCGACCCACCACAATATCAACACTGACCACTACACAATGATTTTATATGTTGTACTACTTAAACGGGATTAAATCCTTTCATTGTAGAGCTATGTGCACCCTTGCACAGCCTCTCCTTGTGTGTCTGTCCCTCAACAAACATGCATGCACGTTTAAAGAAAACATAAAAAAAATTAAAAAAAAACTGCAAGGATTGTTGTTGGCATAGAATACGACTGGCTAAATCATGATTAAATTCGTTAGGATCATAACCACGTCGCGCTTTTTTTTTTTTTTTTTTTTTTTTTTTTTCAAAACTGTGAACACCCCGTCACCTACCACCACAAATAATATTCAATTCTGTGGGAAACAACGCTGTTTTTGTTGTGAATAATTGAAATGCTTCTAAACGTAGAAATGGCATCTGAATAACAGTAGTTGGTAATTGTTCCTGTATTTTCTATGATGCTGAGGTTGGGGTATTTTTATGCAGAGGTTGACAATGTGTAAAACCCTTACCTACAGATAAAGAAATACACACGTGTTAAAACAGACAACAATGTATGCAAAGTGTATGGTGATCTGTTTGAGCGTCAAACAATACATGAAGAGTTTGGTTCCAAAACGCTATCTCCTCCATTTCCATGAATTTTCATTTAAATAAATAGTTTTTTTACATTTTGCTTTCCAGGTAATGTCATTGGAACTGTAATTGTGTTATTGTTATTTGATTTATCTCTTAATCAAAACAGCAAAACTGCTATTTTATTGATATTACCTGAAATACACATATATAAACATGACCTATCTAATGTTTTTAAAAATGGAGATATAGCGTTTTGGAACCAAACTCTTCAAATGAATTATGGCCTCAGTGTTGCCCCATTTCAAAGCATTTTCACTGCATTTTGGCAGCAAAAACATCTCACTCTACCTTTGATATGCAGATGTGAATTAACAGATGAGTTTGTGTGTGTTTTTTTTAGCAGGGGGATAAGAGCAAACCAACTGAGAAAAGGAGGAGTTCCAGGAGAGTCAGCTTTGCTGCCACGAAAAATGTGGTTGTTTTTTCCAAGTGAGTTGTCAACAATTGAAATCTCTGCATGGCTTTTTCTCAGCCCTGATGATTGTTATAGCCTTGTGCCTCATTTTTTTAGGGATATGACTAGTTCATCTGATGACCAGAGTCCTTCACCAAGTTTGACACCTACGGGTATGTGTTCTTTCATTAATGTTTTAGAAAGAAGAAATAAGTGCAGACTAAATTCTTCAGTACCAAATAATATCTAAGAGCTCAAATATTCAGCTGAAATACAGTGATATGACATTGAAATGCTAGAGGTAAACGAAGATGAACCAAGCTGATCTGTTGGGGAATAGCTGGATTAGGTGGGAATATCAGAAACTGATAAACGTTTTGGAGAATACAATACAGCAGAAATAGTAGTCATCTGGGGGTAAAGACAGGTAGTGCTGGGCGGTATACCGGTTCATACCGGTGTATATTTTCGTTATGATATGAATTTTTAATATACCGCCATACCGGTGTATTTGATTGCACAACGTTTGGAATGCTGCGCCGCGCGACAGTGTTTCCGACGGGGACTTTTTTCACACGCAAGCATGGTGCCACTGCCAGGCATAGTGAGGGTAAACACAAAACACCTTCACAAAACTTCAGTTTTTCCCCTGAAGTATGACCCTTAAGGCTGAATTTCTCCTTAGGTGTTGCACAGAATACCTTAAATTGTTTCTTTAGTTAAGGAAAAACGTTAAGGGATACTGCATTGAAAGGGATTTACCGTCACGAAAATTCTATTGAGATTGTTCAACAGCTGTAACTAGCTGGCGAGTAGGTGATGTCGTTAGTTAGCAACCCACCGAACACAGTGAAGTTTAATGATCTTAATCTTATCATTCTTCTCACTTTAAGAATATTTGCTGAAATTATCCAGGTAGCAAGTAAAGCATGTTATAGACATGAACTGAGCAATACTAGCTGGCTAGTTAGAAATGATCCTGACTGTCATCAGTGCACCAAAACGAACTTTTTTGTTAATGTTTTGCCTAGAGAACCGAACCGAAGCTCATGACAGGCTAACAAGACATCCACATCCACATGAAGTTAACGTTAGCCTACCACTAACGTCATGTAAACCACACAAAAACAAATAAGGCATGTTTCTGATAGGCAGAGTAAGCAAATTAGCAAATAGGTTTTATTTTAAATTGTATAATTTTCAAAAAAGTATAATTATTGCAAGTGGCAATACTTTTTGTATTGGTTTTATACAAGATGTGAAATTTGCACAGTACAAGTTCTGTATTTCGACTGCAATTGTCTTTGCATTCTGATTAGATTCTTCATTAGAATCATGAGTGGCTCTTTGTAAACAGCATCATTTTTCAATGTAGCAATTCCTCTCTCAACCTGTAGAAAATGCTGAACATCTGATTATGCATGAAAAAAAAAATACCGTCATATACCGTGAAACCGTAAGAATTTTGAAAAATACTGTGATATACATTTTGGGTCATACCGCCCAGCACTAAAGACAGGTAAAGTTGAGTATCGTTCGTATAACTGTTCTCACCTGAGGAAGTGAGGAAAATGGGAAAACGGAAGGGACCCAAGTATTTGGTATGTGTGCATTAAAGGGCCTGTTTATGTTTGGTTTTAGAATAAATCTTGGGTGATCTGAGGCTTATTGCACAAAAGCAGAATTAAGACATCCGGGATAAGTTACTGAGCTGCGCTCAATGAATCCAAAACAAGAGTGTACAGGCTTAATTGGTTGCACAAAGAGCAAGCCAGGATGAGCAGACACGGATTCATCAAGCCAGGTGAAACCTATCCTGGATAAGTGCGCGGTCACGGCTCCCTCAAATAGACCCCGCCACCGATCACAGATTCACTGATTCACCATGGCAACTAGAGCGGCTTCATTGCTTCTTCTACGGTGTGAAGTAGGTAGCGATAGCCTTTTCACAACAGCAACAAACAGTAACACCTCTGTTTAGGAGAATATTGCAACTAGTGCTGCGACCACCACACACAAAATGGTTAGGCACTCCCGTGACGGGTCGGGAATGGCGAGTATGTAAAAGTTAATTAATGATCACAAACGTTTCAATAATGATAGTGGGTCTAGGTATATGTGATAACAATGTGTAGTGGGCAGTGGAATAACTATTGTTTTCCGTTTGTGGTGACTGCTGACTGAGATAAGGGATGAGATTAAGTAGATCCTGGAACTTAGCCTGGTCTGGAGCAGGCTAGCTCCACAGAATAAATCGCCATGGTAACTTATACCATAACATGTCCTGCTGCCCCCTATCCCGCTTTTGTGCAACTGGATCATGGATAAATTGAGCCAGGATAACCAAGATATCCCTGCTTAATCCCTTATCCTAGTTTTGTGCAATAGGCCCCTGATCACAAGTGGTCAGCTGAGATACATCACTGTTTACACTTGTATCCTCCTAGGTGCACAGCAAGAGATGTTGCCGACCGTTGTGTTTAGTTTCTGTTACTGCCAACGTCAGTCATTAGAACTCCCATTGTCCGGGATGCATCAGAACGCATTAGTGTTTACACTACAAAAGATATGTGGTCAAATACGACTCACCTCAGCAAGTCGTTTGAGTGATCGGCTCACAACGTGTCTTGGTGATTGTTGTCACACTTGTATTGAGAACTGACCACCTGTGATCGGATCATCTAAGGCTGTATTTACACTGGCAGGCCTTGATGCACACCATGCTGTGTTTGTCGTATGATCAGTGAGTTCTGCAATCTGATGCAAGATGGGGTTTGACAGTGTCAGAATTAGAATTTAGAATGAGAGTTCCATTTAGAGTTACTACAGGTTTCGATTTTTTGCCTATATCTATATTTTTTGGACTGCCTGTTTACATCTAAGTTTCAAAGTGGGCCATATTAGATGGTTGTGTTTACATGGTTCGCTAACTTGCTTAACACTTGAGACAACACGCATGCGCACCAGAGGGATTTTGGTCACCAAAACGAAAGCAAACATACAGACGAGACGGTGCTGAAAATGCACAAGATAACACAAGCTTACATTATTAGGCTATTTAAATGGCTAGCTGATTACTTTCATCACCGAAGTGTCTTGCAGGGCTCTACACTAACATTTTTTTTCAGGAGCACTTGTGCGCCCAAATTAAATTTAGAAAAAAAATTTAGGAGCACAGACAAAAATTTGGGCGCACAGTCAGTTCTGTACTTAACTTACACATAATCTAACATTATACTGCAGCTAACAGTTAAACATGCCAGTGCACCAATTGCGAATATTAAGAATGACTGACAACATTTAGGCTACAGGAAACAGGATTTTAAAGATCAGTGCCTACTTTATTTTCAGTCTATTCTATTTTCCTACATTTTGTTAATGTAAAATAATATAATACATTGCCATATTTGCATTTAGCCTATATCAAGTATCCTGCCAAATGTAGGCTAATTTATTTATTTGTGAATCCATCTATAGCTAATCCAAATATGCCCATGGTGACCTATCTGACTGCATACTGCCTAATACTACTACTAAAACAGTCCATTTACTCTTCCACAAAACCCAACATAGGCTAATCAAGGATATATGTTTTATACTTTTAGTTTTTATTTGAAATATCTGCATTGATGGGGGCAGTAGGCAAACGTTAGGCCTACTTTCGTTTTGCACTTCAGCTTGTATTGGTGTAAACAAACAAGCATGCGTGGAAGCCTGGAGTTGTGAGTAGCGTTCTACCTTTGAATAAAATGTCCGAGTATTACGGAAGGCTACTTTTGTGCTGGTTAGCTACAGCTATATTTTGCATATTGCAGCCAATACGTCAACTAGGCTAAAAGGCATGCTCCTTCTCTCACTGCATTCTCAGAATCTCATCCTGTTCCTCCTATATCCAATGAATTCGGTGGATAGAAGAACTAATTTCTTCAATCTTTGCATCTTGGCTGGCTAGTCTAACTTTCCGCTTTTCCCTGCGCTCTTGGATTTGATAGAAGCGACTACTAGCGAGTCACAACGTGAAACTGCTAACGTTGATGGGAGGTGTAGTTTGTATGCTGCGGCGTGATTCTATGGTTTGCACCAGTAATGTTTCTCGATGTTGCGGTGTATTTTGTAGACAAACATTGACATGGTTAGAAGTCATTCGCACCAGTGCGCCTAAATATTTTTTTGCACTCGCACGGCATCATTTTTACTCGCATGTGCGAGTGAAATGGGCGCACTGTAGAGCCCTGGTCTTGAGAGGTTTGCAAAATAGGCTGTCGGTTTTATTTAAGGGGGAAAAGGAAGTGGAGAGCCCACATTCCAGCATTTGCATCTCTGTTTTCATTGTAATTTCTCCGTTGTGCTAGTTGTGAATGTGAAAGCAATGTTATGGGTTTGTTTGGTGCAACTGGATTAATGGATAAACCTTGATTTAATCCAGGTTAAGACTTAATCCTTTTTGGTGCAACCCACACTATGTGTAATGTAACTACGAAAAGGTAAAAGATTGTGGGCATTTTCAACAATGTGCAAGTTGAAAATGACAGAATATCCAATCTGCCCGTTTAGACGGCAGTAGTATTGGCACATTTCCGATTCATATCTGAATATGAATTTATTTCCACATATGAATGAGGCCTGAGAGCAAAAGAAAATCAGAATTGGGTCGTGTTCAATTGAGGGTGTAAACATACTGTAGCTTAAGATGCATTTTAAAACAAATGTAACTGGGGTCAAAAATTGATACACTTAATGAGCATTCTCAATCTTAGACTGGCAGATTGAGCCAACTGTTGTAAAGGATTGTAGTGAGAACACTGTCTGGTGTGACTAGTAATGGAGAAACACTTACATGGCAAGTGGCTTACATGGTAAGAGGGCCACTTGTATCTTCTTAGGGCCTCAGGACGGCCAGAACTGGCTCTGAAACATAGCATTATGCAGTTTTCTCCTCTTCTCCTTTGTAATTAACTATGATGTCCAAACCATGGTATTATCCGGACTGTGGCTTCTGTCTCATTACATTCAAAGTCCTGGGACATTACTGTGCTGACTCAACACTTCGCTATAACATACTTATAACACTAACTTATTTGGTGGGAAAAGTACGATGTCTGTCAGCAAGCAAAGTTCTTGTGTATGAAACATAGACATAACAATTAGAGTTACAGATATGTTGGCGATGCATGCATTTCCATTGTTTACTTTTTATTTCACTCATTTTGTTTAACTCTATTTACAGGAGCAGACTGTCAAGATGCCAAGTAAGTCCAGCCTTTTAAGTAATTTTCATAAAATTTCATGATGTCCCTCTTAGAATGGACTAAAGCTGTGTGTGGCTTGTGAAATAAATGTTGATGTAAAATGTCAAAATGTTTAAAGTTGAACATGTAAAACTTGGAAAGGCTTCAGTATCAACGTCAAATTATGCCTGATGTTTGGGCTATTGTTTAGACAATGAACTAACATTAAACTAACATTAGAAACTTCTTTTTTTTGTAGAGGCATCTATGATGGTAAGTACTGTGTTTCTCTCAATATTTTCCCTCCACTGTAGTTGTCTTTTGGTAAATTTTTGTTGTTTACCATAATAATACTCTAACATGATGGCATGTTTTTTCCTATCATCACAGGCATTGACAACCTATTAAAGGCACCCCTGCATGAGCCCCATCAAAGGAAGAAGGTTGGCCAAGTTTATGTATAAGTGCTTTGTGCACAATATTTGATATGTTTTCCAATAGTTATTGAAAATATTGTAATGAATGTTACTTCTTGAGGTGCTAAATCATAATTTGAGATGAAGAGTTTTTAAATTCAGTTAAGCCTCTTGAACACTCGCATGACTTGAAGAACATGGATTTTTGTGGAGTACAGATGTACTGGATGGTTGTTTGATCCTGGCCAACATGTTTTGGTTAGTTCTCTCAATGTTTTGATCTTGTTTTGTTTCTTTTTAATATCTCAAACAGATTCAGTTCTTCTCAGATCCAGTTCTACCAGATGGTTGTGACGATAAGACAGTACTGTTCGGAGAAGACACCGCATGCATGGACATGACTCACTGTCATACAATTATCATTGACAAAGACTCTGATAAAAGTGACTTGAACTTCACAATCAATACGGATATGTCAGTCAGCAGGATCAGCAAACCTATGAACACAAAGAATGCCATGCTACAGAATGCGGAACCGGATTTTGGCACTTTCCTTGCGAGTGTTTCTCAGCAGCAGGGAGCTGGGAAGAATACAAGAAATGAGAGATCTTACATGACTAGAGATCAGACATTGTTGTTTGGAGATGATACAGCATGCATGGATATGACCAAATGTCACACAGTTCTCATTGATAATGATTCAGGTGAAACTGATTTAAACTTCTCAAAGAAAGCACCGATGTCGGCAAGTGATATCTTTAACACTCCAAATAAAGGCAGCAACATACCACAAGCAAATGTAGGAATTCCAAAAAAGCCAGATGCCGATTCAGATTTTGGATTGTTCCTTGCAAGTTTGTCCAAGAAAAAGGGACTTGGGAATAATTCAAAAGAGGAATCTTGCTCATTTGTTGAGGTTAGTAGTGTTCCCACCCAGAAAGTGGATTCCAAGGGCTTTCTTGCCAGTCTAAATGCCCGACGTACAGTAATCAACAAAGAGAACCAGCCTCCTGCTCTGTCATACTCTGTTTCAAAACCTCAAGGCCTTCACATTAGGACACCAACTACCCCATCAACTGATGACTTCATGGATCTAACAAAAAGTTATACAGTTGCAATAGATGGAAGAGGTTTTCTTCAAAAGCAACAAGAGGAACAGAAAGAGAAGCCATGGGCCATTGGACGGGGTAGCGCCAATGCATCCAGACTGGATTGTGATGGCTTGATAGGTTCCCTGAAATCACCTGATCCAGATGACATGGACTTGACAAAGAGTCAGACCGTTGCAATCAACTTTAAAAGAGTGGATTTGGTGAGGTCCTCATTAAGCAATGGCAGGAGGGGTGAGGTGGATCCCAACAAAACACAGATTTTCTCTGGCGATAACATTGGAATGGAGCTCTCAGGAGTCATCAATGTAACAGCGGAACAGGAAAATTTCCCTGCAAAGAAGACCATCCAGACAGAATCTAATTTCCCTCTTTCAAAATCCAGGGGGGCTACTGTCCTGGATGCCCTATCAGTAAGTCACCCCCACAGGATTCATCATTTTCAGAATGATCACTGGACTGTTGACCCTGCAAATACTGATGACATGGAAATGACAAAGAGCCAGACTGTGGTAATTGACACCAAGGGCTGTGAACAGAAAAAAAAAATGGATTTGATGAGGTCCCTATCGAGCAGTGTCAGGAGGAGTGAGGTGGATCCCAACAAAACACAGATTTTTTCTGGTGATAACGTAGGAATGGAGCTTACAGGAGTCATTAATGTAACTACGGAAGAGGACAATTTCCTTGGAAAGAAGACCCTCCAGAATGAATCTAGGTTCCCTCTTTCAAAATCCAGGGGGGCTACTGTCCTGGATGCCCTATCAGTAAGTCACCCCCACAGGATTCATCATTTTCAGAATGATCACTGGACTGTTGACCCTGCAAATACTGATGACATGGAAATGACAAAGAGCCAGACTGTGGTAATTGACACCAAGGGCTGTGAACAGAAAAAAATGGATTTGATGAGGTCCCTATCGAGCAGTGTCAGGAGGAGTGAGGTGGATCCCAACAAAACACAGATTTTTTCTGGTGATAACGTAGGAATGGAGCTTACAGGAGTCATTAATGTAACTACAGAAGAGGACAATTTCCCTGGAAAGAAGACCCTCCAGAATGAATCTAGGTTCCCTCTTTCAAAATCCAGGGGGGCTACTGTCCTGGATGCCCCATCAATAAGTCACCCCCACAGGATTCATCATTTTCAGAATGATCAGTGGACTGTTGACCCAGCAAATACTGATGACATGGAAATGACAAAGAGCCAGACTGTGGTAATTGACACCAAGAGCTGTGAGCGGAAGAAAATGGATTTGATGAGGTCCCTATCGAGCAGTGTCAGGAGGGGTGAGGTGGATCCCAACAAAACACAGATTTTCTCTGGTGATAACATAGGAATGGAGCTTACAGGAGTCATTAATGTAACTACGGAACATGAAAATTTCCCTGAAAAGACCCTCCAGACAGAATCTAGATTCCCTCTTTCAAAATCCAGGGGGGTTACTGTCCCGGATGCCCCACCAGTAAGTCACCCCCACAGGATTCATCATTTTCAGAATGATCAGTGGACGGTTGACCCAGCAAATACTGATGACATGGAAATGACAAAGAGCCAGACTGTGGTAATTGACACCAAGGGCTGTGAGCGGGAGAGGCCCAGTAAAAGACGGAAAAGTCTGGCCATAAACAGAAGTGTCATGTTCGCACAAAATGATGAAGGTATGGAGTTCAATAAAGGTTTTACTGGTCACATAGAGGCAACTGAATGTAAGAATAGCATTACTCTAATGACTGATGCGTCCCTTCCTTCTAGTCAGGCCAGCGTGTTGCAGATATCGACTGCATGTGAACACACTGGATTTACAAGCGAAAAATCAGCTGTTATGGATTTCAATCCCAGTGAAGTATCAGATGGCTGTAAAAGTAGTGCAAAGAAATTCTTCCCATTTGAGTCCTTGATATCTAAACCCTGTGAATCTGAGGGAATTACCGCAGATCTGTCATTTGTTACTGGCCAGAAGAACCTCTTTCCATCTCTTGGTATAGATGACATGGAGCTTACTAGCAGCAAACATGTGTCTGCTGATTTACAAGTGGCGACAAAGTCCATGTCGTACATGGCAACCAAGTCAAAACCTCAGTATCTTTCTGGTGAAGGCAATGACATGAAGATGAAGTTTGCCAATCTACCATCTGATGAACATAATGGTGCACCACTTCAGGAGGAAGATCCGATCTCTTCATGCACCGACAAAAATGCCGATTCAGCCAAACCGGATCCAGTTTCTCCACCTGATCATACTGTCACCAAGAGAAGCGATCCAGAATCCCAAAAAGTAAAATCAAGGCGGAGGAGCCTGCTAGATCTACAGTCTAAACTGAGACGTATCTCACAAAATATCAATGAACCTGACAAAAGTGTAGTTGACCGTGCAACTTTACCATTACCCCGTTTAGAAGTAACAGAAAAGTTTTTTGATAATCCTGAAATGGTAGACACAGTGGGTTGCAGGAGCCAGACGACTGTAGAAGGGGTGTCCGAACAAATGGATAATGTTGAAAGCTTCAAAATTGCCTCCCTGGCCAACAATGAGACTAAACCACTCACAGCCCGACTCTCGTTTGGTGGCTTTCTACCGAAATTGCCATCAAGACCTAAGCCAGTTCTTACTGATCACGTTGTATCTGAAACCTCTTACACCTTCAAAAGTAACTTTCGTGAAGGCGGCCAGGATGCTACTTCTACTAATCTACTTGACAACTTTGAAATGGATGATATCAATGACGAGCAGCTTCCTGAGATGAGTAGCGAAGAGGACATCTCGGTAACAATTGATGACCAATCTCTCAAGCAAACCCAGTGGGAAGATAACCACTGCAGTATGAATTCAAAGCCAGAAGACCTGGAGGATGATGTCTTCTCCCCAACTCTCAATGTCACTAAAAGCCTGAAAAGGGCGTGTCCAGAAGATGGCCACGATCATGTGCCTCTCGAGAAGAGAAAACAAGATGTCTCACCCTCTGAAGTCACGGTAACATTAAAATATTTATTTTCATTTTGATTTGATGTTTTTAATATACTTTAAAATGTTTCCACTGCTTAATATACTCTAAAAATGTTTCCACTGCATACAAAATGACTATTCAAAAAAATTCCTGGAATGCTTAAATATTAGAAAGGTATCTTTGTTTACAGGGGTCAGCGTTCAGTAGTGTCCAGTGGGATGCTAATGCCACAGAAGAAGCTTCTAATGTGATGACAAAGACAATAGATGCCACTGGCTCCAGCAGCAACTCCACCTACCTTAAATCTGAGGCCACCTTTGAGTCAAGTGAGTGGTTCTCTTATCTGTGGTGAATCAGAAGAAAGCTGTGTGCCTTGTAACTTATCTAACCATCATTTTATGAATTCTGTTAAAACCAGCCAATCAAATATTTAACATGTTTACATTTCCAGCATACAAGTACAGCCAGTGTGACTCCCAGATTGACAGGACTTTGGATTATGAATTTGATTTTCATAAGGTACTTAACATGATCTTTTACATTCAAATTTAATTCATATTGCTGAATGCTTTTGTTTACAGCAATATACGTAGTGCATAGTGCAAAGAAAATACACCTGAGTTAGACTTTGTATTTCCTAGTCAAATCGATGGCCTTTGTGATGTTAGACTTTTGCTCTAGCCATTGAGCTACAGGGGTGTTGCTTGTATATTTTATCACATACTTTTGATTTTCAGAAAATTGAAGATGGAAGCATCACAGTGAATGAGTTCCTGAGGCACTTTGGCATCGACTTTGTCATCCACAGATCCCGCCCAAGTGCCCTCCCTGACAATGTGAGAATCATACAACTCAGTGTTTGTGAATCAGTGTTTGTGATCTTGTGATGTACTGGTAAATGCTTAAAGGGGAACTATGCAGTTTGTTTAGCTTAATTTACCTCATCTTCACAGCTTCAGAGTCATTGGAATGGTTAAATGAGTTTTTCTGGGGTGAATGGTGATCGTCTCGCTTCCCCCTAGCGTCTGTGAGCAGAAAAAACACCCTTGCAACGTTGGGCTGGCGGACTCGGAGACAAAAAGTCTTGCAGCCTCGCGATGTAACAAATTGCTTTACTGAACTACACACATACACACTAGGCAGCGGCTAGAACAAGGTAGAGATGGAGCTTCTCAGACATTCGTCATGGTAAGCAAAAAGCGAGTAAACCGTTGTCGGAGGAACAGGGAACGAGGAAACAGCAGACTGACCGATTGAGGAGTGCCGTAAAAGATATACTCTAAAGCTGTAGAAAGATAAACCTGCGAGCAAAAAGCTAGAAAACCGCAAAGAAATTACCAAAACTGCGTAGTTTCTCTTTAAGATCTCTCCACATTCACATGAAACATGACTCCTTTCCGTAGTTTTCACCTAACCCTACACCACAATTGGAAGACTTACTGAAGGAGACGTACATCTACCGGCCTAAACAGAGGATTTACGAAGTTGACTGTGGAAAGCTTACTGATAAGGTTGAGGGGTATGTATCTATGGCTAATGTCAAAAGAAGAGCAACAGCCAGTAACTTTGATATATATAATGCTGTAAAATGTCTATGTCTGATCAAATTTCTGAAGACCGATACAGAACAGTACATTTAGAAATGCACAATAGCCCTTAAAATGAGCAACACTTCATAAACAAATGTTGCATATAAATGTAAGTGTTATTTTACTTGATAAAACAGTAGATGTTTCTTACATTATATATCTGGTTTTAGCCTCAAGTCACGAATGCAGCAACAAGACCATCCCCTCAAACACATCAATGAGTCACTTTTGCCGGAGTTAGCAAATCTCTCTAAGGAACAGGTATTGACCTGATATCAATTAATTGTGGTGTTCATTGGTGTTGACTGTAGAGCTTTTCACATTTGTCTGACTGACATTTATTTGACTTTTTTTTTCCTTCAAGTTACTGAGCTTTGGTTCCAAGTTGAAAGAAAGGAAGGTGTATTTTCGAAAGAGAAGCAAAATGATTTCTCATGAAATGAAGACAGGAATGTATTCAGAACTTGTGCATACAACACAGGTATGAGCTGTATACCAAAACTAATCAAATATTTTACAATGTTACACACATGAATTCAACAATATTCTTTTTATTTTTCTACAAAAACCTTCAGGAGGCCAAACAGAAACTTGAGGAAAAGGTGTTGGAAACAGACACATTGCTGAAAGATCTTGATGCCTGTATTCATGACTTGGAAGCTGGTATGACTTACTTTTTTTTCCTTGAGCCACATGGTTTTTACTGACATTTAAAAATAGTAATAGTGGTATATTACTCCAGACCCTTCTACACGACAGTTTCCTCTTGTTTGATTCTGTAGAACTGGCAGCTGTTGATTGTGCCCTAAGCGTTGACCAAGTGCATGTACAGAGTGATGTCCAGCCAGCCCTTAAAAAGAGACAAGAAGGTAAAACGCCACACATTTTGCTTCCCTAAACTCTGAAAAAGCATTTAGTCATATTACAGGTAATTCACACACTTGTGTTTTGTTGTTTATCTAGAACTGGAACGATTAGATAGTGCTGTTGCTGAAAAAGAAAGGTAAGCATTTTCTTTTAGAGTATAGAAGAGTAAAATATTATAATATGCATTTTCTCACAATTACAAAGGCAAGGTACCTAAAGGTGACTACACCTACATAAGCCCTTTGTATGATATAATGGATATCTTAACACAAAACGTTACGCAAGATTTCCATTGGTGATTGCAATACATTAAAGTACAATGGCATCTCAGACTATTCAGCTTTAGTGTCGATGTAAAGATTTGTTGCAAAAAAAATATGCTGGTGATCTGCGCAGGCAAATGGTCGACATGGAAAATGAGAAGAAGAAAAAGGCAGAAAAATTGGAGCGATTACGTGAGGAGATGAAGGATATAGAGAAACACACCTCTGTCCTACACAGGTAATTTGCTGATATATTTAGAGAAAAGATTGCTGTCCTGATGATTTTTCCCTTATTGTTTGGATTTTTTTTGTTCATACATTTTTGCTATTGTTCCAGTGTGAACGAATGGAAGTTGAGTCTGAAAGAACACGAAAGGACTCGATTCAGTTTTCTACATCAGATGCTATTCTTGGAGGTGGTACATCAACCGTCCAGTGGTACGTAGCGCTTTGTTGATACTCTTAAATATGAGCATCACAGAGACTTTCTAATGAGAAGACACAGCACTCAAAGAATCTCTATAGAAATGCATGGGAATCGTTCGTAATGCTAATATAGCAGTAGTCTCTACTAGGGTTGCAAAGAGGCGGAAAATTTCCGGTAAATTTCCCGAAACTTACCATGGGAAGTTAGGCTGTGGAATTTTGGAAATATTCCAAATTGGAAACTTTAATGGAATTAAAGGAAATTATGGGAATTTACGGGAATTAACTGGGAATTTTGGGTAATTCATACAAACTGTTTAATATACAAACATTAATTTATCGTAATGAGCAATATGATTTGTATGTTCCTATTTTCGCTTAGCTTAGCATACAAAGCTAGCTAGCATGCTTGCGGGAATCCAATTCTCTGCCTATTGTTCACTAGCGTGCTAAACTAGCAACACTGAACTGCCCAAGATACACCACACCACTCAACAACAAAATCCTATTGGTTGGAACATTTTTTCCCATGCACATGAACGCGCCATAAGATTCCTTTATGTCTAGCCTATGCTAAATTGCTGTGTGCATGTGACTGACTGATGTGCAGGGTAGAAATTCGACTGAAATTGCATTAAATCAGGTTGTTTTAACTAATATTATGCTGCAAGATGGGGTTTTGTCCACTACATTTAAGTTCCCTGTTATAGACTAACTTGCCATATTAAAAATTTCCAGTTTATTCCTATTAATTCCCGTTTATTCCTGTTAATTCCCATATATTACCGTTAATTCCCATGGAAAGTTTCCAACTTTGAAAATTCCCGAAATTTTGCAACCCTAGTCTCTACACATATCCCGCCCCTTCCTGTATGCCTCCCCATTCACTTGAATAGGTACATAGCTGCCCGATAACTGCCCAAAGGGCATTACAAGATGGCTGCAGAGTTGCCTGAAAGGACTTTGGTATCAATCACAAATGTCCTTATGTGTATCATTTGTAATTTTCCCTTAGGAATGCTTGCCCCAAAAGGTGAAATGGCACAGAAACTTTGTGACATTTCGTTTGATTTTCGATTAGACGGTACGTTCTTAATCATGTCCATTTAGTCTTTTTATTCTTCTCATTCTATCATATGATCATTTTATTCTCATCACTTTTTTTCCCCGTCTTGAACAGCTGAAAAATCTAAGTGTCACACCGTAATGGTTCATGACCTGCTCTCCCAACTTCTCAAGTCTGGAAAGGATTGGTTAAAGAGGTACTCCACCACTCTCGACATTCCTATGGTAAGTTTTCGTGGCAAAAGGGAAAACTGAAAGAGCTGCTTATCGGACCATTCTGTGACCCTCCTCCTAGGTCTGAACAGCCACTACTGGAGGGCACTAAATAGGCATATCTCCAAATTCCTTTTTGCAAAAGCAACATATTGAACCATACAGACTGGAAGTTACCTGCATCTTACAGCTACATATGTTGATAGGATTTGTGTACACACATTCAATCTCATAAAATAATCTAGTTGTAGAGTATAACTACAGTTTCTATGCATTTGTTGACAATTTACAGGTTCCAAACAGATAAAAACCAAGAAAAAGTTTGTTAATTGCAGTGATGTTGAGGAATACCTTATTTAAAATGCCATCAGAGCTTGCCATTATTAAGTTCAGTGACATTGTCATCATTGGACAAAAGAAAAGACCTACTTACTATATCTTTAACTCATCAGTGCTAATGTGAGGTAATTGAGCAGCTCTCCCTTCTCAGCTTCTACATGAAGTGAGTCTGGTGGTGAGCCGCATCCGACTTCTCGGTGAGGAGATCCACCGGCTGAAGAGGTGGGGAGCGCTGAGACTGGGTGTCCTGGAGATCAAGTGTGCAGACAGACAGTACGTCTGAAGTCTTTCATCAAGTTCTTAATCTCCCAATGATACTATTCTTATAGTTGCTTCATGCCGTTCTAAGCAGGCCTGTTTAACCTGTCGGATGATTTTTTCCATTACAGGGTCCAAATAGTTTTCTCCAGCCTCAAAGCGTTTGTCAAGTTTCAGCTAACCCTGGCGATTACCAGTGCTTACCCCTTTGGAGGCGTAGCGATCCAGAGCTTCCAGAACTACATTGGAAATACAAGGTTAGTCCTTCACTAAACATGGGTGGTTAAGCTTTGTTTTGTGATTGACAATATACTATATGTATTGTTCATATAGTAAATACAGGGTTCCCACGGGTCATGGAATTTCTGGAATATCATGGAATTTTGGGAAGTCTATTCCAGACATGGAAAGTCAGGGAATTTTATCATTTTTGGGGCAAAGTCATGGAATATCACAGAATTTTGTTGAAGCAGTTTAAAATTTACTTACAAAAATACATTATACAAATATTTCCATGCAGGGTTGGTGCATATCTGGTTATTAGCTTTACTGCTTGCTTGAGTAGCCCAACTTTGTTTATTCAATGCTCGTTTATTCATATCCAGATCTAAAAAAGTAAAAGATTCTTGAATGTTATACGGCTGCGGTGAAATTATTGTCCGGTATATTGTACCATTCATTATAGTAAGTCATGGAAATTCAGTTTTTTTTTGTCAGGGAAAAGTCATGGAATTTTACATTTGACTTGACTTAAAGTGGGAACCCTGAATGTAAAAAAGCCATCAACCATTAAATGCACATGGTTTACTGTGTGAGTGTAACCTGTGTTGTGTAAACTGCAAAGTCTTGTACTGGACTGAACTTCCCTTGGTGATGGCATAAGAGGGGGGTGTGCCATCAAGGAGGTTCTGTGAATTTTGTGTGTAGTCTGGTTTTAGTGATTACCTTGGTTACTTTCAACATATTTTCAATCACTTTTATTTTCTCCCTCCCAGAGTTGACCAGATTGAGGATTTAGTCTCATCCATTGAACCAGCCAAGGGCTACTTAACCAAGATTATCAAGATGATTCATGATCATATCCTCGTCTAAAACATTTTGATGACCGATATTCCTATATTTGTTATTCAAATACTGGGATACATAATATATATGTTTTCATAATGATTGTTTTTGTCATTATGTTTCTGTACATGTTTTGTCTGTCATGTGTATTACCCCGTTAAAAAAATTGAACAAATGTTTGTAGAGATAATGTACTCGATGTTTGTGTCCCACAATTAACTCCGAAATTAAGGTATTGAAATCTCACAGACTGGCAGCTGAGAAAACAAACACATTCCTGACATGTAAATATTTGTACAAAATTCTGTTGTTTTGTTTGTTTGTTTTTTTCACTCACTTTGCTGTTGATGTTTGGCATATTCAGATTAAACCATCCTTAATAAATGCTAAGGCTTAACATTTTCATTCATTCAACCTTTCTTTATTCTCGGAATTTCTTTGAGGGTCGTCCTCATTTCCAGTGGATTTGTCTCTTCCTCATGTATGACTTTATGTAATGCTATTCCATTTGTATTGCATATAAGTGTATAATCCTAATTGACATAATTCCAATATTGTTTTTTTAAGTAGTTCACTCAGACAGGGCTGAAACCGTTAGGAATCAAAGGTCTTTGGTTCATTGCTCCACTTTTCGCCCAGTGAGGGTTCGATCTTTGTGTGCCATTGACACATAGGAAATGCATGCATCATATTGGAAGTGGCATCATGAATATGCCTGGCGATCCGCCAAAGAGCTCTTTGGATCCGTCAATCAGTAGCATCAACGACAAACTGGAGATGTGACCTCACCTACCCAAGTCCACCTGTTGACAGTAGGGATGGCCGCTATTTAAACACTAGTAAGTGAGAGGAGTCACATGAAATGGATTGGTATGCGTAGGCAATCTGTCATATTTTGCAAAGTAACTGAAAAGCCTACCAGCACCTGTTGACGGGGTGATGAGTGTTTAAACATGGGGAAGTCATTTTTTTGCAGTGACCGACCGCGTTGAAATTAGTTCCCAGATCTGGCGGTCCTCTGGCGTTTTGCTCATCGGTTTAAATGCCCCAATATTTTGGCGCTATTGGTCTAAAATCTTTTTTCATTTATTCAGTTATACCAAAGATTGTTAAGGCGGAGCAAGATACTTCGTAGTAGCTTATGTCTATGGGCGCGAAATGGGGATCGAATCCTGTCTGCATAAAGAGGCGTGTCGATGACGTATTGACGAGCGTACGTTGCAACCGGCCAACAGCAGCTGCATAAATAACCGGCGCACACCTGATATAAGGTTGATTTTCTCCAGACTGGAATGCTCAAAAATGCTAAAAATGTACCTGAACTGTTCAGAAGGGTTTGAGGATCATGAAAACGTGCCCGAAATTCACATTCCTAACTCTATAGAACCAAGACCTTAGCATATGTGGTGAAATTCTGAGCTATGCCCATAGACTTCAATGGAGCAGTCGCTGCCTCTGCTCTGCATAAAGGGGGATTTTGACCCCCCCTCGTGCGATCCGGGTTCCCGGAAGTGGCTCCTGATTAAACATCTTGCTCCGCCTTAACAATCTTTGGTTATACTCTGTTTTAATAACATTTCATGTATTTTCTTGATATTCATAACAAGTTAAATTGAAAGAGATGGTAGTCCAATGGTGGACCAGAAGTGGCATGTCACCAGTGGTCCGCTATCAATCTGATTTTGCATCTGGGTTAGCAGTGGGGTGTTTTGATAATTTACATTAACATTAATTCATACATTAACATGTATTCATTTGGCAGACGAGCAGGGCTGTGTAAAGTGCTACAAAAAATAGTCTATGGATGTGCTATGGATGATTTACCAGTTTAGCACCAGTGACACCTTATTTAACATGTTTATAGACTCTAGACCAGTGTTTCCCAACCTTTTTTTCCTTGAAGGCCCCTTTGCCTGTGTCTAAGACAAGCCAGGGCCCCCTACCCCAACTCCTACCCGCATACACACACAAAGAATAAAGTGATTAATTACAAACTTATAAGTTCAGAGGTAATGCATAGCTATTTAAATGTGGAACAAAAATATGTTTTAATTTGGATCATACAGAATTTTGATTATCCAATTTGGTGTGTTATTGGGATTTTATACATTTCATGTGCACAAATATAATTTTGGTAACCTTACAACCTCAGCCCAGGCAACATTGTGCGGACCCCCTGCAATCTCTGGCGACCCCTAGTGGGATCCGCGGACCCCAGGTTGGGAACCACTGCTCTAGACCAGGGGTTCTCAAACTTTTGTGGGCCGGGGACCCCTCATGGAGTGGAAAATTCTCCAAGGACCCCTCATAATCGCAACACATAAAACTTAAGTTAATCATGTACTGTAGCTGTATAGCCTTTTTTTCTGTTAGATGCTTATGTTATATGTATTTTAAAAACATAGTGACAGAGTGCTAATACCACATTTTTTTTAAAGGTTTGTTGTTTCTTTGTCAAATGTAGGCCTATTATGTTGAACACATAGTGTTTGCTTCACATAACTTTCATTTTTTTGGCAGTTAATTAATAGTAAAGTGTTTTGACGTATTGATGCAACGTATCAGCAGATCAATTTGGTCAAATAATACTGATAGGCTACTGTAGCATTTTTCACCATATAAGACAATTTCATATTTTGTAGCAAACTTTGTCAGGGACCCCCTGACAATGTGCTGCGGACCCCACTTTGAGAACCAATGCTCTAGACGATGCTAGAAATTCTGTGGATTGTGCAACAAAACAAAAAAATAGTGTCTGTAGTACCATTGCTATGAGTAAAACAAGTTAAGTATTCAAGCTACTGTGCAGGAGACCCAGCTAGGAATTACTACTACATCTGTCAATATTACTAGAGGATAGGAGCATGTGCCTACTAGTCAGTGTGGTAGGAGGAGGAGGTAAGTGGAAAGGAAGGGGGGAAGACTGGTAAGTGCGCTAGAAGAGGAGTTGCATCAAGAGTTTTTTGCTCTGGTAGCCCTTGGCAGATCGAACCGCCTTAGACGTTCCCAGACTTACCCAGCTCAAGTCCGCCTATTGCCATCGCTTTGGCTAAACATGGGGACGTAAGAGTGTGTGTATTACTCATTTTCTGCAGAGAAAAAGTGGGGTAACCATATGGGGGTAAGGTATTTTGATAATATGCCCATCAAAGGATGTGATCTAGCCTGCTCAAATTACAGTTCTGTTCACCCCGAAGCAACAGCGCCCTCTAGTCACAAAATTCGACGGCCGTTCGTAGTGCAAGTTGAGATGATGTGTGGCGGAAAAGGAGGCCTTGACTATTATTAATCACATGTGTACAACTGGGTGTATAAAATCAGAAACAAAATAAGATATCATGAAAAAGGTTTATTCACAACATTTTCGTAGAAAACATTTAAACATGGTGATTTCGTCTCGCTGTCATGTGTAGTGATGTTACTCCTGTGGTGGTCCCATAATCAATCTGGAGAAAGGGAAACAAGACACATTACTCACACACACACATTTCTGTACAAATGCAAAATAACAATAACAATAGGAGGTGGTCATACCTTAACACTTAGACGCGGAGGGGGTTATTCTAATTTCTTGGGATTGTTGACAGCCACATAATGGTACAGCACCACAAGCAGGAACAGCGACACGCCGAGCATGTTGGCAAATATTGCCAGTTGAACGTCAGTAACCATGCTAAAATATGAGATGAAAAGCACAAGCTTTAGATCGTGGCACTGCCTACCAACGTATGTGTATTAGAAATGGTTTCATATATCTAATAGGTCTGCAAAAATCTTACAAACAATGTAGTACTTGTCTTGCTATCGATAACCTATCTGATATGTTACGTTAGCTAGATATAACGTTAACGTTAGCTCTACATTTCGTGGATATGCTTATCTTTCCGAGACAAACGGTAACGTTGATAAGATATCTTGTGACCCTGTTGCAACTCGAAAAATACACAATTGCAACATATCCAATAAGTCGTAGACGTACAATATTAGAGTATTGTGCAAAAGCCGTGGCAACATTAGGTAAGCTAGTCATGCTAGCAACAGGGTAATCTACGTATCGTAACAGTGACTGTTGCATGCATATAAACACATACACACACACAAAGGGAAATGTGAACATAACTAGTTGGAGAAAACATTCACTTGTAAAAATGCATACATTTTGTAGATACATACGTTAACGTAGATCTGTGATTTGGGAGGCCGGTAGAATGAAGGCTGTTGACGCTTCCCAATCGTCTTCCGCTTTCGGGTTAAAGCCACGTCATTAGTTAAACTTCTTTCAAATTAAAAGTCCGTCAGGACGTGCATGTTGCTAAATAAAAGCCACCATTTTTTGATACAAACATATCTTTTACTGTCTATGAAACATACGGGTATTTGTGGGCGTCGAATGGTAGGCTACGCCAGGGGTTCCCAAACTTTTCCACAACAAGGCCCCCCAAATACCACTAGATTCTGGCCAAGGACCCCCCTGATGTGTTGTTAAACCCATCAACAATACTAAGGCAAATGTAAAAATACATTGAGCTAATCCTAATAACTATTTTAGCCACAAGCACTTCGCGATGGAGCATACAGTGTGTAAAAATTGTATTTTGGGCTTTCTGCTATATGAGAGCTATCAATCACTCTACTATTATTTCCAGTCATTAACATGGAAAATATAATGTTCAGATATGCAACAATTATTATAACGGCATTGTCTAACAACCCTCATAGTAATAGGTATATTTTACATTTTTCAAATGTATTTATTTGTTGCTTTTATTTTTCCTTCCAACTTGCTGAGGCCCCCTGGCACCCCCTCGCGGCGCCCCAGGGGGCCCCAGCCCCCACTTTGAAAACCACTGGGTTACGCTATGCTGTGAAACACCAGGTGAAAACAAAAAGTGCTTCGCCATTTGGACTGGAGGGTGAATCCTAACAAAACTGTGTCGGATACAAACCTATCCGATATAGTGTGGATGCAGTCTGAAACCCTATTATTTTCAATGACTTGCATGGGGCAAGAGCGGTCTGCCGCTCTTGGCGTGTGTCACGGTTGAAGTTCAAAAACTTTGAACTGAATGTGCTGTAAATCATAGCTATTTCGCGCTGAGCCCAGCGGCAAGCACAACACATCTTTGGGCCATTAGCTCAACCCCAGCGCAACCAAGGATCCTCGATTACTGACCCGTTTCAACCCTCTCTGGTGCCACCTAGTGGCGAGCGCAGCACATGTCGCTTCCTATCTGTAAAGACCCTACAAGAAGGTGGCATGCAAGTTGCCCGTTTCAAAGTTTCAAATGAACCATGAGAAGCAGTGCAAGGCCACATATCCCAAGGCCAATTTTGGATGGGTGCAGGATCCAGCACATCAGTATCCAAAAGAATCAGAAAGGATCACCAGAGAGCTCCCATTCACAGTGTTTATTTTGTTTGTGACTTTTCAAGCCATGTGGCTCTTCGTCAGTAAGTTTGTGTCAGAGAATCCTTATTATCATCATCATCAGCTACTGCTTAATTCTATTAACGATGATAGATAACAAAAAATAGCAATAAACCAAAGTTGCACTCAAATAGATAAATAGAGAACTTTACTCATCCCAGGAGGGAAATTCAACTGTCCAGTAGTTTAAAAACTACCACACATCCACTCATCATCAGTCATACATGAGTAGTATTAAAATAGACATAGAATAAATAGGTAAAGTGCCTAAATAGAGATTACAAATTAAACTACAATTGACCATTTCACAGCACAGTCCAGTTAAGTTGTGGTTAAGTTGTGGCAGATGTGATGTGTACGTGGGTGTATGTATACATGGAGCTATGTAAACACATGTGCCTTAACAAGGCTTCTGTTTTGTCTGCACAGCAAATACTTTGGTCCAGTCCATCTGACACAAAAGTCTATCTGACACATCAGGTAAGCTGCATGGTGTTAATGGAGATGGAATTATTGTGACACAGGTAAGCTGCATGGTGTTAATGATGCGTGACACAGGTAGCTAAATAGTGTTAATGGAGATGGTGGCGGGCAGGCTGGTGTGGACAACTTTCAGTAATGTAAATTGTAAAAATTAGGCTATTTTTCTCCATTAAGAGGTATGGGTATAGGTATGACAACAGCTGGTTATTTCTATAAAACATGTTTTCATTTAATGTTCTTACACCTGCTACCCTGTATTTTGTATCTGACACAGTCCTAGCTTATTGCTAGTAGAAACTATTCTGTAGGCCTACGTTTTTAGGACTTGTTTGTAGAAAGCCAACTGTTCTTTGGGGTATTTTTTAAATACCTGTTTGACATATTTTTTGAACGCATGCATGCATCCTGTGCATTTATCACTTCATTGTAATAGGCTGACTTGGGGAATACAGTTATTTACAAGACATATAAGACTCAATGGTATTACATGTGAGCAGGTATTCAGACTTTCAGGTTTTTTAGTAGCAAACCTGGAAATAGGGTTTGGATTTGAATAGTCTTGAGTTCTTAAAGTCTATTGGTAGAAGTCAAGAAAATGTCACACCAGACAGATCCCTTGATGGGTGCCGCTCCATAGTTGTCCACTGAGTGGCAGTAGATAGTGTAGTAAAGGGGATACTCCTCAATGTAGTAACACTTCCACCTTCTTAAAATGGATGATAAACCAACTTTTAACTGTTAAAACAACAGGTCCGCCTTCACTCCTGAACTGCAGACTGAATGTTCTTTCAATTCCTTTTAGAATAACCGACTGATAGATTTAGCAGGCCCACTTCTCAAATTAATAATTTTGTCCTACATAGTGGAGCATATCAAATCTATGCAATGGTTTTAACAGCTTTTCCCCCCACTTTCTGTCCCCCCACACACACCCTTCAAAAGTGTTGAATCAATCTCCCCATTTTCCATCCCAGTCCGCAGCTGTGTTTTGATTTGTTCAGAGGAACTCCTGGGAGTGTACTGTAAAGTAACACTGAAGCACCAGTGAGCCTAACTGTGACTGTACTTTCTAACAGTTATTTGATTTAAAGATCTACCGCTTCGGATGGCAGAAACCTCTTTAGCTTGATAAACCCAAATAAATCAAAGGCACATTAAATTCACGCCATGTCCCTCAGTGCAGGGATTAATACATGGTGTGATCTATAGCAATGGAGAACTGTGGTTGTTCTATTCCATATTTTTATCTGAGCACAGATGTGTGTGCAGTTTTGACGTTAAATTGTGGTCATTACTTCTGTTTTTCAGTTAAGTTATCAAAACTTAATTATAGACTGCAAGTTTCCCTATTATTGGTCAGTGATTTTCTCTTCTCTCCAGGCATGAACATTGTTGCAATATGACTGGAGAATAATGTGACTCATTTCCCTATCAATTCTCTATTAATAATGCATAAGAATGCCCTTTTCCTGAAAAGATTTAGACACATTCATTTGTAACATATTCATAGCATATTTATTTACTATTCAAAACAGCAATTGTCAATTTATACAAAACTGTGAAAAAAATCTAATTAAATCTAGTGGGGTGTAAAGACTAAACTAATCAGTCAAATTCTACCAGAATAGATGCATATTTTGTTGATATAAATATTTGGGAAGAGGTGTTTTTGTTAGCATAATCAATTTCACCATCTGACCAACAGGAAGCTTACTGGCAGGGGCTATCTGACAGATTACCCCACTGGTCTCAGCTAAAGGATTGGACATGCTGGGTGTTGGTCCCTGTAGAGCAATGACAGGGTAGATTTGTTTGGCTGTTTCCAAATGATTAGCTTCCACCCATTTTTGAAGACTATAGCTCATACTTCCTTTATCGGATCTCTATTGCACTCACACCACAACAACTGCCACACAATATCATATAGAAAAATGGCCTGCCATTTTATTTTTTATTTTTCCATGTAAAACACAAGTCTTTTGTCAATTTTTTTATGGTATCTACTGAGATAAGTAACAGGAAGCTGGTTCCAGAATGCAATACAACATTGAGTACAGAAACAATCAACAATTTCTGTACCATAATGAGACCGCAAGAACATGTGGTTAGACGGACTGCCTAGTGCTAGTCGCTCCTTCACTGTGACACGTTATATAAATGTGATCTCTGACTCACTCTCAGCAAATTTAGATGGCTTGCCAGGCAGTTCTGCTTGACAGTGTTAATAGGCTGACTTAAATGTGGGGTCCAGGCCCACATGTTTGTCCATGAAATTGTCAAGTGCTATTAATCACACTCTGAAATCATCCACACTATTAGGCCTTGAAGGCTGTCCGCCCTATGAGCAACATACACAGTTGCTCCATTAGGTCTGTCCCAGTCCTCGTTAATGGTTTATTCCCTGGACAGATGAAACCGTACCCTCGCTTGGCTTCTTGCGTGGTCCATGTGCAGTTGCCCCTCCGCACGACATGAATGGCACCACCCCCACAGTCTTGACCCCCACCCACCCACCCCAGAGACTGGTGCTGTCCGCTTTACTCAGCTAAATGAATTAAGTAATCGTATAATACCTCAGCCTCCCGCCTTACAGTGGAATTTCCACATAATGGCATGCGATACTCCCCTCTGGCGGCCCCGTGCTGCTGCACAGAGCACAAGCTGCTGGCTCAGAACCGCCGAAACCCAACACCGGTTGGGCCGGGCCGGGCTCCCAGCGTTCTCCCCAGTGCCTGCAGTGATCCAGGCTGGCCACCGGGGGGCACCCTGCCTGAGATGTGTCCTTTCATTAGAGCATATTAGGGCCACGGATAAGTCACAACCCGACATCCATTAGCCATGATGCAAGCCCCCTCTCTTCCTCTCTTCCATCCAAGTGTATAAACACACACACACACACACACACACACACACACACACACACACACACACACACACACCAGCTTTGTCACACACACACACACACACACACACACCAGCTTTGTCACACACACACACACACACACACACACACATACACACCAGCTTTGTCACACACACACACACACCAGCTTGGTCTCACTCCTCCACTACCCCGACCCTCCAATTTGCTCTGACTGCACCCGCCTGCGCTGACACACTGATGAAACCGAGGGGGCCTGCCGGCCGGCGTGGAGAGGGAGAGGGCCACACACACCAGCGCATTCCACCGGCTTGACCCTCACCCACGTCAATCGGCTCCGGCTAGCCCCTCGCACAGAGGTCGGCGAACGGGACCGAATGGTTGAGTCACAGCAGCTGAACCAGCCGCTATAAAGCGCTCAAACGCTAAATGCATCAGCGCTATTGGTCAGGTGGTCTCGGACGAAGAAAAAGAGAGTGTCGAGAGTGAGAGAGGGGGACTGCAGTGCCGTCTGTTCACAGTTGCGTCCACACTCACTAAATCTCTCTTTCTCTCTCTCATTTCAAGAGTAAACTATAATTGCCATTACAGAGATGAAAAGTCTCTGCCCTCCTCCTTACTGTTTGGAGAATGATGATAACATCATGAGGGCTGTGTCTACGGGTGTACACACATTTCCAAGTTCATTGCGGCATTGCAATCCTTTCTGCTTGGTGCAGGGGAAAGTGGCCCAAGTGGGACGTGGGAGGGGGAGTATGCACTCCTAGCCAAAGCTCTGCCTGGCGGTGCTGACAGGGGGGACCACATTTGCTGCCAGAAGTCACAGAGAATGCAGATGGACACGTCCCCTCTTGGACGGGCGAGACGTCAAACTCAGACATCACATTGTGAAAACCTGGGAGTCACTGGGTGAAAATAGACAGCGGCCGTCGGCCAGTCTCTTACAAATGCCCCTCATATCTTCATTGCACACAGCTGTGGATGTGATATGAGATTTTCTGGACTGATTTATTGCAACCAAAAGCTGCTCCTCTTAAAAGAAATATAGCATGGAAATAAACTGAAGCGTGCCTGTCTGTACTTGATCTAAAGTATCAAAATTTGAAAATCCACTTTATGTTTGAATGCAGTTGTTTGAGAAAGTTTTCATTGGCTGCTCCTTTGCAACAGGTTTCCTTGTACCTGTTATGCATCCTGTTGCTCATGGTGACGATCCTGCCCAAGATGTGCTTCCTTAACTTTTCCAACAACATTTCCTTTTTCTGCACCATCAAAATGGATATAAAGCTATTGACCACAGCCTGAGATTATGGTTGTGATATTATACAGACTTGTTTTGCGTGTTATGGACATAATTGCCTGGTCATCAAGCCAAACCTGCCAAGGTCATTTAGGAAAAAAACCTGCATTGCCTGGATCACCGGCTCCTGTTGTATAAATAAGATGTGTGGGAAGGGACTATAATGCCTCTCCAGTGTATTGAAGTGTCCCTAACACGTGCTGCAGTGCGGGCTGATAACTTTACAGCTGAATCAGATTCCATCCATCCCCAACAAAACAGATGTGACGGTCAGATCCAAAATATTTTCCGCAGTGCTTGCCATATCGACTATAAATGTATTTGCTCATCTTGTCTCATAAGTGCTGTCTTCAGGCTGATTTAGAGTTCTCTGCTGCTCCCTAAAGGGAAGTGCATGACTTGATCAAAATGAGACTGACCACTGACACAATGTCACACTGCATTCCGATATGTCTGAAACACTGATTATAATGCAGGATGCATCACTACTGGGCAATGCACAAACTGACCACAACCATGTGAGCCCTGTGATAAACTGTAATAGGCATCGCTGTCCACAGAGGGTCAGCTTTTCTCATCTTCCATTATTGCTAGTTTTCCCTGACCGTCCACAGAAGTGCCTGACACTGCCTGATAAGTATGTCATTAATAATCCAAGTAATGCAGGCCTGTGCAGACTTCGGTGACACCTGGCAGTAACTTCCTGGGGCAGATGTGAACATTGCTGCTTATTCAAGAATTTATATTTGGGTAACAGAAGCCAGATTGCTCTCTGAAGCATAATTTTTCCTGAATGCATCTGTGAGCATGCCCCACTGTTCTGAAGGCTCTCAGCTGAGAATGCACAACACTGAAAGGCCTGTCTGCCAAGGACTTAATCCTCTGCCTTAGATGGACTGAGAAAGGATGCAGAGAGGATGTCCTCTATTGTTGGAAAGTTCCAAACAGTGTTTTCGTATGGCCAGTGCATAATGTGACTTAAGAAAACAGGGCTATTTTGAGCTTATATTTTTACACTGCCACTGATGTCAGAGTGCAGATGACCCGATATGTCTTATGTGGCACCGTAAACATCCTATACATTTGTACCCTTTAAAGTCAATTGTTCTGGGGCCCCCATGAACAGTGCACGCACATTTTTCTAACCCTGTGCCAGACAGGCTTGCTAATCAAGATGGCCAAACAGTAACGTACATATCAGTGCAGTGCAGTGGAGGAAAAGAATAGGGACTTGTGGAGGGACCATGTGCAGAAACCTTCATGAAAATAAAGACTTGTACTGAAACCACGGAGGCCATCCCTGATCTCAATGTTTCCCACAAAGTATGTTTTTTGTGTGACCTTCTAACCTCATAAGATATTATGGTCCCACTATGGTCTAATCAGAAAATGAAAGTTTTTTTTTTTTTTCCATTTTCATTTCTGTAATGTGTGCCTTTGGAAATTCTTACAGTTTAATATTCAGCTTTTATTGACACCTTTGCTCTGATGTTTTCTGCCAACAACAAGCCCTTCTCATGAACTGGGAAATTGCCCTCTCAGAAAAACATCCTCAAAAAAAAAGTCCTACACAAAAACAAAAGCCGTCAGTGTTTTGGCAGGCTAATAGTTTATTATTGTGTTTAATGGAGTCGAGCGGAGGGGGTGGTGTTGTTTGCGCGTTTGCCTGTGATGTGACGGAGCCCGTTCTAAGCTTGTGAGAAAGGAAGCGGCAGGAAGATCAATACATCCTCTGTGTAGATTTCCCGCAGAGTGTGACGTGCGTGTTGGGGAAACAAGCTGTGCCGAGGATACTTTCCTTATTATGGATTTGACATGAACTTGGCCCCCGGCCCTCGGGAATGTGATGAATGCATTATTTGATCTTCCTGCTTTTGTTCACCTCGCCGTGGTGAGCGCTGGCGGCCGTTCGCCTGCCTTAGTGATGAGGTGGAGTGAGCGCGTCACCGACTTTTTGGCCCAAAAAGTCGTAATGAACTGAAATAATAGTAGCAGCTACAGTAGCTTCTCAGCGAGCGCATGCTCTCCCCTGGGCGCCAGTGGGACAAGAGCCCGTATTCTAGCCACAGATGAGTCAAACCAGATCACTGAAGGTACTGACGCACAAAGAAACGAAAGAGCGGGTGAATGCTATAACAGCTGCCCGACATCTTATCTGTTCCAGTATTCTGGGTGAGAGGAAGTGTCATTTTAAGTGTGTGTGCATGCGTGTGTTTCTGTGTGTGTGTGTGTGTGTGTGTGTGTGTGTGTGTGTATGTGTGTGTGTTTGGGGGGTGGTTAAAGTAGGAAGGAGAGTTAGTTTCTATAAATAACTCCATTTATATTATCGGCTGATAAAAACAGTACAATAATTGCACAGTGGCCAAGCCGTATTTTATCGTTTTTTCTTCGCTGCTTCAAGCGAGTTGATTTGACACTGCAATAAATGGACACGCTGACAAACTGTGCATAAAAATGCTTAACTATACATATCAACTCTTAAATCTTTTGATAACCCATTTGCTTTAGAGCTTTATGTTGTTTCTGAAAACTTCCAACACTACATTAAAAGACAAAATTACAGTGCGGTGATGAATATACTATGATCATCTCTGAGCCATGCAGCTCCCTTGCTCACAATAAGCTAGAACGGCTCTAATATGTTCCAAAGACCTGTGTGCTTGACTTGAGCTCAATGCTTCAAAACACAAATGTTAGAGCCGACGCTCAATGTGGTTTGCAATGGTGCTTTACCATGGCTCTCCCTCCATCCTGGTGACCTGCTCTCTCTGAACCACGAACGCCACTGAGAGAATTATTATCACATGTTCTTCGAGAAAGGAAGCTCTGTGCGAGAAAGTGTTGTCAAATAAATACCACACACACACATGGAGGTGCATACCAACAGAGTAAAGATGTTATGTTAAACTACTTACTGTCTTTGACACTATTTTTTTATATAATACAAAGCTACTGTTTAAATGATCATTTGTCTCTGGTTGTATAATCAAATCTGAACCTTAACAGACAGAAAATAGGTGGAATTCCAGAAGCCCTTGAGGACAGGAAAAATATGAATAACAACTGGCACACTAGATTCTCTCTGAGCTGTTAGAAATTGAAACAGTGTATATAATAAAGAGACAGACCATCTGTATCAAGTAATACTTGAAGGAAGTGTTCTTGCTTCCTCCCAGTATGCCTAAGTCCCAATGGAGACTGATTGGATTTCATTTCCTTGTAATGGAGAGGCCCCTGCTCTGGGCTCTGGTGCGCCGGGCTGTCCTGAAGATTGCCTGTCTGGTTTTCTGCATGTCCTGCTGTGGTTCCTCCTCCTCTGCTTGTGGCGGGGCGTCCACTGCGCCGCCTCTCCTCCCCGTCCTCATAAATCACTCAGGGCTCAGGCCCTCGGCCTCGGCCACTGTAGCGTCAGAGTGGACGCTGTCCCTCACCAAAATATAAAAAAAGAAAAGGTCCAGTGAAAACCACGCGTTCCCAGAATGACCCCAGAGGGCTGCAGGACTACATGTCAAAGTGGTTGTCTGGGCCACTATGCTCCATAGCCACATACAAGGAGTCTGGTGCCCACCCTCCTATGCTATGCTCAACAGACCGCTAACGACACCAGATTTAGGTCACAGCGAGCCGTGGCAAGTTTTTATAGTACGTTCCCTCAGCTCAAAGGGCAAATCATCAACAAATCAACCACTTGGCCATTTGACATGAAACAAGATAATCATACACTCTAGCCAATGGGCCGTTCAATTAAAACAGGAGACACTATCATTGTGCATAGTGCTGTTCTTTTCCAGTGGTTTCTTGGAATCGCAGTAAATTTCCGCATGTGCTGAGTTCTTTTCTTCTTCTTTTTTTTTTCACTTTGTCTCTCGCTCTTTCTCTTTTCCCCAAATGAGCCATTATATGACAGTGAATGTGGAGCCTGGAGTTGAGTGGTCTCGGATGCCTCTTCACAAGACAGGCCTCTCGCACAGATTTCGGCAAGACAGGATGCAGGACATTTCGGGGCGCCCAACTCAACCACTGATGTCAGAGATGACTTAATCCGCATAACAGGCCCAGCACACCACTCACAGACGCCGAGCGGGGAAGAAGGAATATCCATAAAAGAAGACATTAGAATGTTTTTTTCTCCCGTAATTTATGATACTTTTTGTTTCACCTGAAAATGTGCTGCATGATTTATGACAGTCTGGAAGAGAAGAGGATTTCAATGTGAAGTGAGGGAGAACTTTAAACGAGAGGCTGATTGGATTATCTAACAGAACGATTTATTTTTCAGAACTTCTGCCATATTCGTATTTCATGCAGTATATAGTTTAGCTATGATGACCTAGACCGTTAAAAATGTATAAAGATGAATTAACTGGCTAAGATAAATTCCATCAAGTGCCTTAATATGATCTTATTTTACTTTATATTATTTATTTTTTTTATTTATATTTTATTGATCTTCAGTGTCTAACACTCCAATGATACAGTGAGTGACGCACATTTGCAGATGTAATGGTAAGGTCTGCAATGTTTTACTGAATCTGTCCCTGCAGCTGTGCGCTCTAAGAGTTTATCAGCTCAAGCTCTATGAGCCCAGCGTGCTGAATGAACTGGCCCTTTTTGTCTCCAACAAAAACTAGGTGCCGGTGGTCTCGATGGACGACTCTATTAGCTAGTTTGGAACAAGATGGTGACAAATGTGTGACACCCCTGTGCTTCGTACGCTAAGACTGGCAGCAGTGGGAAATCAACGCGAAAGAAAACAATACAACCCCCCCCCCCTCCTCACCTCACCAGACGCAAACAGAGAGAGAGAGAGAGGGAGAGAGAAAGAGAAAGAGAGAGAGAGGGAGGAAGAAAAAAAAGTGCAGCTCAGGAAACACAGTATCTATTTCATGCCCCTTGCATTTGCCCACCACCTGTTGCACATGATCATTAAGCAAAGCTGTTCTCTCTTTCTTCATCTCCTGTGTGTGTGTGTGTGTGTGTGTGTGTGTGTGTGTGTGTGTGTGTGTGTGTGTGTGTGTGTGTGTGTGTGTGTGTGTGTGTGTGCGTGTACTTGTGCATATGCACGCACATGTGGAGAAGAGGAGAGCTCTGGCCATATTTATATCAACAAACTCTGACAAAAACTGTCCAATTATCCCCGCTCACCCCTGGCTCTCCTTACCGGCCCTTCCTCCTGTGCCAGTGCGGCGCTCTGCCCGCCCCAGCAGCCTGTCTTCAAGCACATCCCAGTGACAGCTTTCTTTCAGTGTGCCCACTGTATAATTGCCAGGCAGAGTTTACAGACATTATGTGGTATTAGTTCAGATTGATAGCCAAGGGGGGGTCAAGGAAAGGTTCGGTGGCTCACACAGCATGTGCGGCCCAGTCTATTGCCACAAGTGATAACAGCAAGGATCTGCAATGACTTTTGTGGCTAGTTACTACAAAAGAGCACTAGCCACAAATTGGAAAAGGTTCAAAGACCTTATCTGGGCTGGCTGTGTTAAAATCTATTTAATCTTGCAAAAACAACCCAAAAATCCCACAAAGAATTTGTTTAGTTGTAGGCGTCCAATTTGCTTTACACAGCAAAGCTAAGTACTGCTTTAGTGATGTGTAGTGTAGTGTGTGCACTGTATGTGTGTCCAAGTGTTTGAGTAAGTGACATTTGTAAATGTTGTTGAATAGTTGATTGCAAGATATGGAAATAGGCCTACATAAACTGTTAATTGGGCTGAACCCCTTTGGGAAGGGACATATAAATAAGATGTTGGTCAGTAGCAGCTGTGCTCATGTAATCCAGCCATCGTAATTATAGTGTCATGAGACACGCATGCTGACAAACGCAAGGAAACAACCACTACGCAGGCTTAATGCCAAGCTTTTGGCTATTCCACCATGTATATTTTAATGACACCGCTAAATCGTGTTCATCGACCACTTGCTCCTTAAACCAAGTTAACCCGACTCTATTTGCTCTAGTTTCTTGAATTTCCCCTGGGGATCAATAAAGTATCTATCTATCTATCAATCTATCTATTTACAGGTTAAGTGGACTCGCTTTGTGTTTCCCTGGAAATTATCAAGTTTTCTTACAAAACCCGAAACGTGCAGCTCAAGGCTGAGCTGCCGGATGGTGCGAAAAGGGCACCCTCCCTTGGGGACCACGTTCAGGGCTTAATTAGGACGTCAGGGGAAAGATTCAAAGTGTTCCAAGATGAGGGCTGTTCCGATGGGAAATTTGAACCGATCGTCTTTCCCAGTTCAAGGCGCATTGCTGAAAGGGATCTGACATGGAGAATCAATGAGAGGTGAGGAGGAATGTGTAATGACTTACTGTTGTGGGGCCACTTTTAATAGTTCAGCCGACACTTAAATTCTATCTGTGTTACACAGTGTCTAATTATTGGCTTTTATATACTCCCAAGGCTAAATGTAATAACTTTAGTCACACCCACTAACGAGTATACCACTTGTAATCCCTTAGAAATCTCCTAAATCTTTAGGCTATACTTTTTTTTTTATCAACTTAGCCTTAGCTGTCTAGACTAGAAAAATATATAGTTTACACTGATTATATATTTCAAGTAATTCTACATCTGTTTAACATAAGCCTTATTGAAAGGAAGTAAAACCATTACTGCTAAATAAGCAAAGGATAGGCTACCTCTGGGACATCAATTCCAATAGGAGACCAGTTGAATTTGTGACCTATATGAAGACAGTTCGTGGTAAGGTCTCCTCCACACGACCGTCCCTGGTCGATAGGTTTTTAGAAAGGTCAGCTCTCTGCTATGTTGTTCTCAGGACGGCAGCTGGGAAGGATAGGGTTTCGTCTTCACCTGCGTTCAAAACCAGGAACTGGCGTGTCACAGAGGGCCAAGTAATTACTCAACACGTCAAGCTGTTATGCCTACGATGTTAATTACGGCTGAGGCCCTCTCCTCAGCTCGGGAGGCTGTTGCCCTGACTACATCTGACTGACCAGGCCAGTTCCACTTGCGTGCGGCATGTGCTCAGAGCACGCAGAGCAGTTCAGATCACTGGCAAAATGACCTCCTTCTATAAGTGATTATCCGATTCTGTTACAGACGGAGAATTAGTAGCCAAAGCATATTGCTTTGTTTTAACATGTACAGCAGTGTGTAGGTAAATATGACTATGCCACAATATAAATGCATATTTTGATGAAATTGCTGAGCTGGTGGCTCGGCTGAATTTGTTTGACTGCTGTAGACTGTAGCTAAATGACTCTCAGGGCTTGATTATATATGAGACTTTGCTGCTTTTGAAAATAAGGCAACATCGCAGTTGACTTGTTGTTCTTTCCAACTTCAAATTCATTATAATTGTAATTATATTTAAAGATTATTGTAAATATATAGTATTTACTATATATAGTATAGTATATATTAGTTTTTTCCAATGTTCAGATCAAAATCATGAGACACAGGCTAACGATGTCAATAAAAAATATAGTATAAATAAAGTTGCCATATATATTATAATCCTCATCAAACACATAATCTACAGACCTCAATGAAATGATTATTTCACTTCACAGTCCTTATTATAAGAAAATAAAATTCAGATAACTTTAACAGCATGACTCTCGCATGCCTTAAGTCATTTGCTAAACATCTGGCAGCATGGAAAGGCACCACCTTTATGAAAGCGCTGTGCTGCTCAAAAGATCATCAGGACTATTCCCCTGGCAGATTTTCATACAAGATCTTTGGAGGGTAGTATAACGCAGGGTTGTGCACATAAAAACATAAAAGTTTTTTTTCTTCCTAAGGTTTTATGGACTTCTGTTCAATCATTGCCGTAAAAATCAGACAACATCCACTTTTGTCTCTACAGCACATTTTGATTTATTAATTGATCTGTTACCAGGTCAAATTTGGTTACTTAGTTAAACCCTGCACTGCCACTGAAAAAGCCAACAAGCCAGACGCAAGTCTCTTAGAGTGTGCCAGCTTTATCGCATAAAGGTTTTTTTTTGTAATAACAAAATAAAATATTTGCCAACCTGTTCAAAACATCAAAATGTCAACTCATTCACCTCAAGACTAAAAGAGCCATCACTGCCTTTTGAAGTCACTATACCCACACAGGGGAAAGGGGGGACCTTATACAATTTCCATTTGAAATAGGAAGAGGGACCCTTTTGGGAGACAGTAAATTGAAACTAAGGCTGTTCCTGGCGGACCACAGGATATGCCTGCAAATTTAGACTTATCAAAATGGCGAAAAAGTCTGTTAGTGCCCATTCATATAAAGCGAGTGGCTTGTAATGTTCTCTGCCCCTTGGAGGATACTTGCAAGGCTGAGGAAAGACTGCAGGAAGAAGCGAATGGTTTTGACATAACTTTATTTTAGTGCACTACAGGCTTTCTCTCCTCCCTGTGGTTTAATGTTGTATTCCACGGGGTCCCGGAAGGAAGCAGCCAAGTAAAACCCACCCTCCTGCCCCCCTCGAACCCCTTTACCTCCCCAAACGCCCCACAGCTCCTCTCTGAAAGGAAACCATATCTGAAGACAGGTGAAAAACAGCAAGAAAAATACACTGTGCCCCTCTGCTGAGCCACCCTTCCTAACTGATTTGTTGATGTAATCACCACAGACTCGCATTAAATTTAGCCTTGCAGGAAGTGATCATAATAAAATATCGTCATTGGACTGAAGAGAAAAAAAAAAGTGATTCATATGGCCACAATTTAGAAAACTTGCACTTTATGTATTGCAGACAGCTGATGTTTTCTGAGCAAACAGCTCGGGCCAGCAGCGGCCCTATCTGGGTTTCACGCCAAACACTTTGGTGAAACATGGAGTGTGTGCAGAGGGCCACCGGGGACAGTCTGCTGGAAACAAGAGCGCTGACGAAACCACACAGGAGATGCCCGAAAGGGCCCGAATTAGGAAGTCTTCACTTAGCCGGCCCGTAATGAACTCAGCCGATGTTCACCAAAGCTACGCACGCTCAAGCCTTTTCCTCTTTTCCTCTCTCTTTAACGGGAGGAAAGAGGTCGGCGCTGAAACGTAAACATAGTGAGGGGCCACGGCAGGCCCAACTGCTCCCTGTGCGGTTCAAAGGACACCCCATATGTTTTCGAAATCGGAGAGAGACAAAGGCATTGATACTATTCAATGACTGGCTGCTAGTGTGGTATTTGTTCTGTGTTATTGGTGCAGCTCATTACTGAAAAAGGGTCCTTTGTCTTTCTGGTAATTATTGCCACACATCACTTTGTTGCATGAGATTAAAAGTTGTTTGTTGCCAAGTATTGGCAACCCGTTGTTGGATAAATTAACAAAATGTTATTTTTGAGAATAATCAGAATAATTCACATGGTGGCATTCAATTTTTAATTTGGCAGGGTTTTCCAAAGGGAAATAAAGTACTTGGCTACCATTACTGGGCAACTATAATAAATAATCCAACCTCAAAAAAAAGGAGGACATTCACCATTTTAAACTGAAAGATATGTTAGTAATTACTATGTCTTACACAACACATTGCGGCATAATTCTATACCAGTCCATGCATTTACTATGGACCTTTGCCAAAAGGCCCATATTACACCCATAATTACACTATATAAAAGCTGAATGTGAAGATAGCAATCACAGAGGATGCATATAATGCTCAAGAAAGTCCTCAATGCTAGACAACAGTGTTATTTTTGTACTGATTTAGTGCGATGTTTTGACATGCTTATGGTATAATATGGTAAATATGGCACACCACTCAAAGTGAAATATTACAGGATAGAGTTTAGGACAGATGCATGTTTTTCTTACATATTTTCATGCCATCACATAATTTTCAAAATATAACTTTTAAGAACTTTTCCTGAGTGATCCCAGGATCACACATGATATTGTTTAACAGAAAAAATACTGAAAAACAAAAGTACAACATAATGTATATTATTCTTTTCACTGTACAATTTGTCTTCACCTTTCGCTTTTCTCATGTAGGTTTCAAATTTCACCTCATTTGTGCACCACATTTGACATATGACACGCACATTAATTGAATCATTAAATTCTTACATTTTTATTACTTGTTAATCTGAGAAGCCATTATTCCTTACTTAACAATAATCAACAGGTCTTCACGGGCCGTACCACACAGAGGCCAGTATTTAGATATCTGCTTTAATCATTGTGGTTCATTTGTGTTAGGCCCATTGAAATAAGTCCCATAGAGTGTTAACAGCTGGCTAGGGGAATTGCTATGATTCCCACGAAGGTTACAGCAGTTTAACGCAGATGCACATGGCATGTATTGCCCAGGTATCAAATTTCCCAAGATTGTTGTTTTTGATAACTTTGTACTGCCTTCATCAAGGAGATGACGTGCATTGCACAGTTGAACAGCATTAACACGATTATGAACTGTTATAAAACTGTTCAGTGCTTTCATTCAATCAGGCATTTCAGTATGAAGGCTTTCAATAGGCCTTTCAAAGCATTTAGCTTTTTAGCTAACTTATTCCCCATATACTGTATCTGTTTATTGTCAGCAGTACAGGAATCTCTTCTTCTGAGGCCTGACTGTAGGCTGGGTCATGCTCTAGTGCGCTTGTCTCTGTGAAATAAGACATAACCCCGACATGCAGAGAGGCAGAGAGGCATAAAAGGCACCATGAAACCAAACTGTTTCAATGTCTAAATGCGGCATGACCATGAACCATCTGCTTTCCCCTCTGTGAGTCAAAAGGGCCAACCGCAGGGTCCAGTGCAATGCACAACCCCTGTAAATATTGTGCGTCCCCTGGGACGGACGCTAATTTGTCCATCAGAGGTTCATCTGGGAACTAATAGAGCAGGACAATAACCAGCGAAGGCTGGCCATCTGAAAGACATCAGTAAACAGGAGCATAAATCAGGCAGCTCTCCGGATGCAGGGAGAAGAGGCTTCTCCTCGGAGTTATGCTGCAGTGGAATAGCGGCAGGGCCAACCACTGGATGTTGTTGGTGATCTTCCCAGGTTGCCTCTGCTAGTCGTTTTGAAACGGTGCTGAATGAGACATGAAATATAACGGTCTGACCTCTTGGCTCGCAGAGGGTTGGCGCCTTCGGAGTTAAGGCGAGAAGTGAAGAAGGGTGTCTGGGTGTATGCTGTATGAGCCAGTGGAAACGTTTGAATCCATTTGAGTTTTCAGCTTGTAATGTGGGAATTCACAGACTACTACATGACCACAGTGGACTACAATATGAATTGGGCTTTTGTGGAAAAACTGGAAAGCATTCTTAATCTGACCCTGTCCTTACTTCACACAGTATAATGATTTAGGAGAGTCTTCAATGTTGGCTTGTACTTTCTTGTCAGTGGGCCACCAGGCACCATGCCCATGTTACACATGAGGTCCTATACATACACACACACACACACCTTCATGCATCCTCAAACAATCTATCTTTTAATCCATATTGCAATGACAATTTTATTGCCCTCATAAAATCTGTGCAACTGCCCGAAGAACATTGTATTTTCAGCAGACGTTTTTAAAAAGGCTTAAATTGCACTCAAACAAAATTGAGACGAATGGATTGGCAGCCTTAATGTGTCTCTCATTTTTTTGAAACAGGGAATTTTCCCTTTGCTAGCTCTTGCCAAGAGCATGGAGGGAAAAGCTGCTCAGTTCAACTATTTGTCAACTCCCATTAGAAGCATTTAATAGTAATAAAATTTATGGCCTCAGTTTCCGAAGGATACTGCCAGTGAAGTGCATCATTACTACACTGGTTGTAAATGCTACCATTGTTTGCCTCGTTATAAGTTACTATCAAACAAAAAACCTAGTTTCAGTAATTTACTTTACTGCCCATTTTAGTGAGTAACTACCTATAACAAATGATGTGACTTTCATGCCATGAAATTAGGGTTGCTATACTGCGGAGATATAAAAAAAAGAAAAATGACAAAAGGAAAGAAAGAAAGAAAGAAAGAAAGAAAGAAAGAAAGTCCCTTGAGTCATATCTGGAAAGAGCGTGTGCGATAAGATCCTGCCTCCTTCTGAAATCCCTCAAACCAATTACGCGATAAATAATTCCCCAAAAGGAATGAGGGGAATCGCTGGACCTGAACACTAAATCAGCTCCCCTTTCTGCAGGAAGTCCAATGACAGTACCAGAAGCCTCTTCAGGAATCCACTGAAACAGCACTTCCAATATTGAGTTCCCATATGCTTGACCAGGATAATTAATGCCTTGAGACAGGTAAAGCATCCATGTCAGATGTTATCTGTGTCATATCCAATCCATGACTATCAAAACATTTTTATTTGTGTGCTCCCAAAAAAGATCTTTAAAAGTTTCATCTGTGGAGTGATGGTGATACTTCAACCATCACCATCAACGGCTGCTTTTGGCATAGTTTCCTGCTTTACTTAGGGAAAGAAAGAAAAGCAGCACGAGGCACGCTGGACCTCAATTACGCGATAAATAATTCCCCAAAAGGAATGAGGGGAATCGCTGGACCTGAACACTAAATCAGCTCCCCTTTCTGCAGGAAGTCCAATGACAGTACTAGAAGCCTCTAGAACTACCTGAACAGCACTTCCAATATTGAGTTCCATAGGCTTCAATTCAGATAATTAATGCCTTGAGACAGGTAAAGTATCCAGTTTGTATGTTAATTGTGTCATATCCAATCCATGACTACTAAAAAACATTTTATTTTATAAAATTCCCCAGATGCTAGTTTCATCTTTGAGAAGTTTCTATTCTGTGAGTGATGGTGATACTTCAACTATCAACATCAACGGCTGCTTTTGGTATAGTTTCGCTTTACTTAGAAAGAAAAGAAAGAAAGTCCCTTGAGTCATATCTGGAAAGAGCTGCAGCGATAAGATCCTGCCTCCTTCTGAAATCCCCTCAAACCACTACGCTGGATAAATAATTCCCCAAAAGGAATGAGGGGGAATCTGACCTGAACACTAAATCAGCTCCCCTTTCTGCAGGAAGTCCAATGACAGTACCAGAAGCCTCTTCAGGAATCCACTGAAACAGCACTTCCAATATTGAGTTCCCATATGCTTGACCAGGATAATTAATGCCTTGAGACAGGTAAAGCATCCATGTCAGATGTTATCTGTGTCATATCCAATCCATGACTATCAAAACATTTTTATTTCAGTGCTCCCCAAAGATGTTAGTTTATCTTTGGAGAAGTTTCATCTGTGGAGGATGGTGATGGTGATCACCATCAACGGCATCACCATATTTCCTGCTTTCGGGAAACGGCAGCAAGCTTGGCATAGTTTCCTGCTTTACTTAGGGAAAGAAAGAAAGCAGCACGAGGCACAGCAATAATGTTATTTCGGTATGGTATGATATATCAGTCGTAGCTGTGATAGGCCTACTTTGACAGTCCATTGCCTCTTTTTGTTTATATTTCAGGTTTTACGTTTTTGAGATGTAATTATTCACTGGTAAACTAATTTAACTAAGTCAGTTGCATAACGGAACACACAGGGGCGTTCAGCAAAAAGCCCGGAACAATATTACTTGTAACCATCACATTATGTGCAATTGCACTATGTGCGTAATACATTTCTGAAAACTCTGTCGAAACATCAGCACCTGCTTGATAACTGAGCAACAGGGAATAATCTATGAACAGACAAATATGTATCCCCACTATGGAAGTATGCTAGAAATAGCTGTGGGAATACATTGCAATTTATTTGAGAGGCAGGTGGTCAAAAAAAAAACTGAGGCTGAAAACGAAGATTGACATAGTTGGACGTACGTCCATAAAACCATAATTAATGGGAATTAATCTAAAATTGTTATGGGCTAGCCAAGCTCAAGCCCCAGAGTGCTACTACAGAAGGTAAAAGTATTGAAGCCAAAAAAATATCTCTAGAGGGTTTTGCATCAGTGACGATTCCTGGACAAGATAATGATGCAATTTGTGGAACTAGCTTCACACTAATCTACTATTTATTGGGGATACAGTTTTGGATGGTCTGATTACTGTAAAACCTCTGTAATTCCAATTTACAGACATAGAGCAGTGTAATTTACGACCATTAGGGCCCATGCATCATCCAGCAAGTCTTATTCTCCTTTTACTGGTGCAGCTCAAGCTCTCTTTTACATGCAGTCAAATGATCTGCAGCAGCCAACAAAGGTAGAATCCCTTTTGAACGAGAATATTTTTCGCTTACTTTTTTGGAACCTGTTGGTCAGGCCATTAGGCTACTGCAACACCGTGAGGTCATATCCTGTGTCGTATCCGGCGAGAATAATTGATTTGATGGGTAATAAACGTGGATTTTGGGCAAACTGGACAAGTTGATGATTTCATCAGTTCACTGCTTCTCCCTCCCACTATGTTATTACAGAACGCTGTCAAACTCGCATAGGGTTACTTTTTCCATTATTCCATTGCTATACCTCTCATGAAATATTATAAAAAATGTTACTCATAGCATGGCCTCCAGTTCAAAGTGTAAATGTTTTACTGGGCAGTGTAGAATTGCACATAATAAGGTTATTAAATCCGATGCAGCGTGTTGTTAATCTGACAATATGAAGGCGGAGAGAGGAGATGGCTGCCTTGGTGAGTTACAGGCCTTGAAGGAGCCGTAAAAATGGTGGATGATGAATTAGTTTGTATTCTGGTGTTTTTCCTTCTCTCATCCTGACATAGCGAAGGAAATGCACCATGTTTTCTTTCGGATGTGCAATTTTCTCCTCTCCATTCATTTCAAATCCTCCTGCCGTACCCTCAAGCCATCAGACATAAAATTTAGAGGCCTTTTGGCGGCTCTTATGACTCCCCAAAGGAACTTTCTCATGATACCTATTGGCGACTTTGCAAGGTCAGAGAGGAAAACCAATTTGTAGCAGGGAAAAAAGGCCTTAAAAACTTGGCAAACTTCCGCAATCTGTTTTCATATGGGACATCCATCATTATTCTTGCTCCCTTTACCATAATTACTGGAGAAATGTCATAAATTTTATCAAGATTTCAGGAGTCTCTGGTCTTGTGTGTATGAAGAGTTTCCTGCACCGTGGGAGAAAACGGCTCATGATTTGGCAGACTATTGACTTAAGCGTTTTTAATTATTCAACAATGTAAAGAGCACTTTCTGACAGCAGTTCAACTAATGTGCCTTGCTGTATGATATTCTGAACCAAGAATAACATAGGGACAATGCAAAATCCAGTCCGAAAAAAAATGGCTTGTGTATTCTACATTGAATATTTCTGTTTTTCTGTTTCGGGCCGCTCAGAATCACTTGAGCTTCACTTGTCCTAATAAATTCTTTGATATGTGAATATAATTTTAGATATACTGTACCCCTGTACACTGAAGCATTACAGCTGATATGGTTGAATTAACTCATCTGTGTACTATAATATATAAAATATGCATAACATGATTGTTACAGTTATGATGGCTCAATGGAAAGCCACAAGTTCAATGGAAAGTTAAATGGAAAGTTAATAAGAGTGTTACTCCAGTCATCACAGTGATAGTTACCCCAGCCTGGCTAAGCGATCTCAGAGTGCCATTACATTCACACTCACCCATCCACACACATGCAAAGTGCATTACACCCCAGCCTCCGCTACAGAAACACATGTGATTTATGTCATTTATGCTAGTAAATCAATTGTCTTCCTGCGAGGGGACTGCAGCTCGTGAGAGTGGCACATGGGATACACAGTCCCAGCGGAGGGGTGAGGAGGGAGCACCGTTACCTTCGTCCTAAATCACTCACCTGACACCTCCTATCCCCCCTACACACACACACACACACACACACACACGCTCACACACATACACACACTCACATACATACACACACACACACACACACACACACACACCACACACACACACACACACACACACACACATACTCACACACACTCTCAAAGGCTCACTCTTGAGATGTTTGCATTTAGTTTTATGTGGGGAAGCTGTGAATAGCTGCTACTGTGCAGCAGTTCCAAGTGTGTTGCTGGCACGTTAGTTATGTAGTTGCCTCTATACTTACCACATTCATAAAAAGGGATAACATCCATAATTATGTGTTTGGAGACTGTTATGGGTGTCCCCTTTCATTTTATTGGACTTCGTCAATCCCATGTCTCCTAGATATCTGGAATTGTTGATTTTACTGATGGCATGCTACTGTATGTCTGATATGTGAGGTTGATGTACTCATAGGAAATGCTGACAGTGTATCCTCAAAAATAGAAATAAACCTTGTGACTGAGTAAAAAATGCTTTTGAAAAATGTGAACATCTGTATAAAAAAGTAATGAGGCCATCATGCAATAATTCAACAGGAAGCTTTGATATTCACCGATGGTGCCGTCAAATGTTTCCCCATTGCAACATGTTCTACACACATGACCCAAACACAAAAGACTTCCAGGAATGACCAACAATTAGGAGTATGACATTCTTCACGGATCACGTTTCTCCGATGAAGTCGTTACGCGGCGGCAGCGGCGGTGGCAAGACTAATGAGAGGGACACCTGCCAGGAAGCCGGAGGGATGTTGACACAGCCACACAGCTCCAGACTGAAGTCATCGCTGCCTGCCTGCGTGGAGGACACATCCATCCATTCATCACGTTCCACACGAGGCTCCGCTCCGCTCCACTCCACTCCTCCGTCCGCTCTGCTTGCTGCGATTCTTTTCATCTGGAATGGCAGCTCATCACACAGTCAACATGATCGCCACGGAGAGCAATATACCTGAACATCTTAGTTGTATTGTTTAAATATATTTTACGTTTCCAGTTTTATGCTCTTAAATTCAGTCACAAATTAGTGGAAAATGACAGTGTATCAGGCAACTCAAAAAAAGTGATTTATAAAATAATTTGATTTTGGAAATAATTGGATTGGTGGATTTGATGACCTCATAATGGAATTATGCACTGCGTATATTATGTTACATTTGGTCATTTATTGAAGGACCTTCATCTTTGTCACTTCCTGAAATTCATTGGATGAAACAAAGAGACAATGAAGTGGTGCATTTGGCAGATGTGGCCTCTGACGCAGTCACCGTGTCCCTCTCTGCAAACAAAACACACAAATATTTATAGTAACCTTCAGCAGCTCTTAAATTTACAGTAGTCTAAAAGCAGTTTTTATTTCCGTTTAAAAAAAATTATAGTACGTACCTACCAGTGTAAACTTGGCATTACTCTTGGTATTATTTATTTAAAAACTGCCTTGTGTTATGTAGAGTATGGGTATTGTAAATGAACTGTTGAACAATAAGAAGGGTCACCTCAAATAGCCTACCTACCATTCATTTAAGTATAGCCTACATGTGAAAAGAATAGTGATGACTCGGTTTAAAGTGTTCCTCTCACAACTCTAATAGTTATGGAAGTATAAACAGGATTATATGAAACTCCACAAAGTATAAATATTATGAACCATAATTCTTACTGTACTTTTCTTGAATTCAGCTCTCAGAAACAGTTTTAGCCTTGAGATATAATAATTTCATCTTGATGAGCTCCGGTCTGGTCTGTAATGACCACTTAATGTGTAGCTAGTCTGCAAATGGAGTGCGTTTGACAAGAATTTAGACATGCTGTCTGTGTAGCCTTCCCACTCCACACAACCAAAATTGTTCTAGAGGGCCTTGGGACATGCTCTGAGGTACGACGGCAAACATGTCGGTTATGGCTGTGGCCTGTCTGTGTGGACCAGGGTGTCGCAGGTCTTGGGGATTATCATTATGTTTCGTGTGTTATTACGCTTTGACCCAGTGGTAATAGCTTCTCCACAGGCTCCTGCAGGGTCAGATAAATAACATCGTGCTTTGGTTGGGAGCTGCTGTAATAATTTGAACTCGGGAAGCCCTTTTTGTTGGCAGGAGTCGTACCATCTAGCATTACAAATTCAGGAGGTGGAAGTCATGTACATGTATGAATGGGAGATCCACAACATTTAAATAAGATTTCAACTTGCCAGTTGATATAGCGAGCCTGGGCGCCTTGCTGTGCGGCTTAATCCACACAGTGTGTTGAGTCCAAGAGACCCTAAGTGAATGTAAGGCGGTGCGAGCCAAGAAACGGTCCCTCAGCGGTTTTTCCCTGTTGGAATCCTGCAGCTGGACAAGTTCACCGGGTCTTACAGTATGGACACTCCTGCTAAAAAAGTCAGGTCTGTCCCGAAGGTAGTCGCATATAATGAGTTTTAAAACATTACAGTATTATGACATCAAAAGCTGGAGGCCTGGCGGTCGTGACCTGCGATGGGAATGTAGAATGAATTTTACAGCTCTGTTAAAAGCATACATAATCCAGCAACGCGAAAGGTAAAGGATTCTGAACCTGAGATGTTTGGTCTAATAAATTCCCTTCAAACGGAAGAGAGCGATCTTCGCCTGGCTTACAATGCAGTGAACTGAAGTATTTTTACAAGTGACTACTTATACAAGGGTTCGGCCAATCGAGATGTCTTTCCCGGCCGGAGCACGTGTCCGTTTTGAGGCCGGGGGGTGGAGTGGAGCGCTGGGACCCGCGCACCGCGCAGGTATTGAACACTGAGGTGGGCCTCCCTCCTCTTACTGTTCTGCCCAGCGCTGGGGTTTCACTGGTGTGCATACAGCTGGAAGATTATGGCCCTTCTCAAGCCTCGGAGTGACAACATGACAGTTTCACAAGGAAGGGCGGATGTTCAAATGAGATTTGCAGACCAGAGATTTTAAACATCCTTTATTATTGCTGCTGTTTAACGGCCTTAACAAAGCCGCTCTGTGCTCTCTAGTCTATTTCTTTATATTTCTCCAAGTGTGTGTCATCAGTGCCAGTAAAGCCAGACTCCGTTAAAGCCCCCAACCCCACCTCCCCTTCTTGTCTGACCTGGGGTCAAAGGCACACTCAGGGTGTGGCATTTATTTATTGTTTGGTAATTTACTGTGTTGATAATAGCAGCGGACAGACGTTCAACACAAATAGTCCTGATAACATCTGCAGAGGCATTCTGTGCTGAGAGTATAAGCCAAAACATTCACCTCCCCCTCCTCCAGACGCTATTTGTAACTCTAGCCACCTAATAACAATCTGCGGTCTTGCAAACACATTAGAACACAGCTAGGCCAAACACAGTAATTGAAAGTAATTTTTAAAACCATATTTATTTAATATCATAAAACTATCACAGATTATTTATTAATTGTAAAATAATATGTTGGTGTCATGATTCAAAACTCTATGGGATGATTACATTTGTATAATAGCATTGACATGAACATTAAAAAGTCAAAAGGCCAGACCAGAAACAATAGAATACAGGAAAGTTACATACAAATATTATTCATTTGTCTGGACAGGTTATATATTTTGAAGATCTGGATTTGTAGCAGATATGATTTCAGACCTTTTTCCCTGATGTGTTACTGCGTCCAACACTCATAGATATAGCAACAAGTGGATCACCATTTCTCTCTCTCTCTCTCTCTCTCTCTCTCTCTCTCTCTCTCTCTGTTAAATGCCTTGCATACCTCTCTGTTTGCTCATGCAGAACCCTCCCTGTGGAGAGTAGGCCTGACTTTCCCAAAGCCGATATTAATATCACAGGCCATTGTGATGGAGCTATTTTCATGGAAGCCCGGGAGGAAGTCACGTGACCCTAATTAGTCCCCAGGGCCGCCTGAGTCTCCATTAAGCGCGTTGTTTTAGCTCACATAACCATCAATGAAGTGGAAAAGCTGAGGAAGTAGCAATCACTGCGCTAAAGGTGGGTGGCTGGGTTTATTCACTGCCACCACCCCTCCCCCACACACACAAACAGCTCTCCTCTTGAGCACATATTTTGTTAATGGGCCCAGAAGATTCTGAGGGAGAATGTTTGTTCCTCTGTCTTTAGTTTTTACTTTATGCACTACCTTTTGTGTCATAATCTGCTGTAGCTGTTAGAGTGAACATGTGTGTGCATTTATCCTGACCTACCATAAAGATTGATGGAAATGGGATCTAGCCGTTAACACACTGTTTAAGGCAAGGGGAAACGTTTTAAACAACACACACACAGACACACAGAGACACACACACACACACACACACACACACACACACACACACACACACACACACACACACACACATACAAGGATACAAAAAGCAGGAGGACTCACACATATTCAGAACCAGATCACACCACTCACTCAGAGTCCATGTGTAGCGAGCATCAGAAGGACAGCTCGAGTTAAGCTTGGAGCACAGCACCCTGAAATACATTCACTCTGTCAGGTTGCTACTTAAACACACATGACTGGAAAAACAGACATTGCCACATGCATACTTCCTCTCATAATTCTGTATGTTCACCTCTCAGCTTGACCCTCATAGCTTCCATTTGCCTTTGGGCCTCTTCCAGACCAAAAAAAAAAAGAAAAGAAAAGGGGAAAAAAGGAACAAAAATTGGCCAAACTCTGTGAATGACTTTCAGACGTGGACTACCGGTAAGATCCTGTGCGTCCAAAAGTCCACAGAAACCTCTTAACTGTTGGAAACTTGGACACTGGCCTGGTTCACATCAGCCAGAAATTAACCTTGTAATTGACATTCTCTCATTTCTGTCGTCAGAAAGCTTTCCAAATCTTGTCTCAGACCATTTAAGAGACTTGAACGTAGAACTTGTGTCTTGGATTGAAACATTCAGCAATTGCTCATACCAGAATATTCATAATACATGTTTGTGTTTTGTTAATTGCAATACAAATAAAAAGTTGTCATGGTTAATAACAGAGTATCAACGGATTCAAACATGCTTCTGGCCTGCTGACAAGATCAGCAGGAAAAGTCAGTATTTGCCATAGAAGAACACAGCTAGAAATTGCCCTCTACAAAGTGATAACACAGTGGCTTGTAAATTCAAATGGACATTCAAGAAATACTATATCAAATACTTTCGCTGGACAACTGTCAAATCTTTTTCCATATATTTCCCCCGAAGACTTGAAACGGACGCAGGTCAGTGTGAGTGTACGACCTAACGTTATCATCCATTTGCACTTCAGGAAATAGCCATGAAAAATGACAACGGTGTCTGGCTTTTGAGCGGGGGGAGCCTTGTAGGACAATAAAATAGACACCGTGTGGAAGTCCAAGCTCACTCTCTCGGGCTTGCTTCTCTGGGCTGCACACGGGGGAAATCGTTCTCCGCTCGGAGCCAGGAAAGCCTTCTGGGAGCCGATCCAGCGCCGGAGGCCCTCGGTGCGGACTCAGCTGCCGGGCCTGGTACCGCCTGAGATAAAACTCTATTGATAAGTCTGTTGACTGACTGAGTGTGGATTTGTAATTGAGAAGGTCTTTTTGGTTGCTAGTTTCCACTGGCCTTCTGACAATCCATCTGGGTTTGGACAAGGCTGCGAGGAGGGGTTGGGATGGACGGGAGGTAGGGGTGTGTGTGTGTGTGTGTGTGTGTGTGTGTGTGTGTGGAGGGGGTCGGGGGTTCAATGCTGAATGCCGTTGAGCAGTGTAACCGCCACATCTGCATGTGGTCTGCGCCTGATGTAAATTTCCCAACATTTGCCTTATTAATGTCAGCTCCATGTTGCGCGCTGCGTTACACAAACACCCAGCACACATGTTAATCCTGAATGCGCAGCAAGGCACACAAGCGGGGCCCCCCAACAGACCCACACGGTAAGACCTGCAGCACACGTTTCACACACACACACACACACACATACTGTACACGTACACACACACACACACACACACACACACAGACACACACGTCCCCTCGGCCTTTCCTGCCGCTGTGACCACACTGAACCAGGGGAGTGGGAGGAGGAGGAGGAGGAAGAGGAGGAGGAGGAGCAGGCAAATGGAAGATCCACATGGAGCCCCGGTGACACGGCAGCCCTCTGCTTCTCCCCAGCACCTCAGGGACCGGAGTGGAGAGGCCAGGCCAGGCTTAGGGGCCATGGGGCCTGGGGGCTGAGGAGAGAGAGGCCAGGGGGGGTGGGGGCCATAGGGGTGGGGGTTCCTAAGGGCAGTGGAGGGGGGGGGAGGCCCAGGCCGGCCGCACATTAACTGGAACAGGTGTAAGGGAGCAGGGCTTGTTTTGCTTCGCTGGCTCCTCAGGAAATCATAAAGCAAATATATTGCTGGAGGACGGTTTTTCGGGGTGCCCTGTGAGCAAACGGAGAGGGGAAATGGATCAACGAGCGACCACCAGGGACAGTAAATCAAGAGGCTAAAAGGAGAGCTGAATGTACTGTGCAGGCCCCAGGAGCCCGGCCCAAGGCCAGGCCCTCTGTCAGTCACGGCCTAGTGTTAATGCCAAAGCCAGCTGGGGCCGCCAGACAGGCTGCTATAATGGAAATGATTGAGCTGTCTCTGTCAGTCGCCGCCACTCCACTAGAGGCCATTGTGTCACACATTTAGGAGAGACACGGACAGATATCTGAGACAGCTTTTGTTTTTGGTGTGTATAGTATTGAATCTAAAATGGAAGATAAACTAAGATTCTGTGCATGCTTTATGCTTAAAGATACATACAATGCATAATTTGGGTCTGGATTTCATATATTCTTATATGATTTATGATCTATATTTATATTAGATGTATCGGTAACAATCTACTTGGATAGTCCGCCCACAAACGATCAGATTATCATCAAAGAATCTGTCGACACGCTGTTAACTACCATTTATGGTTTAGGTTAAGTTTAGGGTTTGGATATGGTTAAGGTTATGTTCAGTAAGTTACATTTTTACATACTGATCTTACTGATTACTGATATCTAAAAAAAACAAAAAACATAACCTATGAAACTGTTAAAAGAACTGTTAAAAGTATTAGACATGATAATTCTGAGAAATATATAGAACTAACGAACAGCTGCTGTTGCATAATCGCACTACAACATGGCACTGAATTAATTTCCTGAAAATGTCAGAACGTATTCCATAAGACAACTGTTTGTGTCTTGTGATATTGTTGCAATTGTTGTCTTTTAAAATATGAATATTAATATCACAGTTATATGTATAGTAATGTCCCACCACCTCTCTAGCCTGGCAGTGGCGTAAGATCTTGTGTTTGCAGATGAGGAGAGATTTCTTCTGTTGGGAGTTGGATCGGACTGGACAAGTTTTCACATTATGTGTCATGCAGCCCTGCAACTAAACCTCACAGCTGGAAAGGCAGCGACTGGAATCCTAAGTTGAATACGAGACCAGATAGTGTAAGTGAATAAAACTTCAGTTGAAAAAGTCACACGGTAAAAAGAAATGTCTTGATATTGTAGAGAGTCACAATGACTTAATGTGCAGAGCAGTGTTCAGTGTCCTAATAGTTCCTGTGAAGGAAGCCAGAGAAGAAAACATATCATAGCTACTGTACCATGTGCAGCCCTCTCTCTCTCTCTCTCTCACACACACACACACACACACTTAAACACACACACACACACACACACACACACACACACACACACACATACACACACACACACACATATACACAGAGATGTTCACACACACACACACACACACTTAAACACACACACACACACACACACACACACACACACACACACACACACACTCAACCTCGTCCTGGTGCCACACACAGCCTCCCACTGTGGTCCTACCATTCCCCAAATCTTTTTTTTTTTCTGTCTCAACAAATTAGAACAGCTGACGTTTACTACTTATTCAAAAGCAGCAGCAGTCGCACGGGTGGAGGCCAGGCTGGCTATGTCCCGTGACTGGCCCCTCTATGCTCCATTATGAGCTGTAGACATAAGTCGGTCTGGCCCGATTTTTCTGATTGAGCGTTTCAACACATCATATATGGAAACAGCTGTGCTACAAATTAGCCCCTTCGTGGTGACTTTGATAAATGGGCTGTATGGACTGCCTGCAAACCAAACGGGCTCTCCACCATAGCCCCTCACTCTCTCTCTCTCTCTGTCTCTCTTCCTGGACCACCCCCCACCGCTACCCCCCACCCATCCTCACCCCCACACGCTCCCCTCTGTAAACTGCATGGCCTACACTTGCAGCAGAGAAAAAAAAGGTGTTCTGTAGAAATACACACACATGCAAAAACACATACGCACAGACACACAGACACACAGACACACACACACACACACACATTTTGATCCTGAAAATAATCAGCATTTACTGTAGGTTCTTCCAGATTCTAAGATTTGAACTTTTTTGTTCTTTTTAGGCTTTTTCTCACCCTTATAGCCACTTACTGTAATTTGATGCACATTAGTCATGAGAAGGCAGATGATCATTTTTCAAACTGTGCAGCCAACTCCATCTGGCCAGAAAAGAAGAAGTGGCTAGGCTGGGCTGTAATGGTGATGCACTGCAAAACAGAAGGCCACAGCCATGATACATTAGAACTTTTATGTGTTTTTATGAGTAAGTACTCTTTATGTTAAATATATTTGTGATGCTGTTTCTTTAGAATCAGAAAGCTACACCTTTTCAAATGACATTTGCATTTACACTTTTTACAGCAATCCGTGCAACTTGCAACAAATGATGATTCTCTCCGTTAATTATTAGTAAGATCAATAACTTTTATGAGCCAAGAAAGAAGGGAACAAAACAGGGAACAAGGAATTGAAAATAATTTAGGACATTTATGTGTGTTGAATTGTTTCTCAGTGGTTGGTGTTCAGCAGTATGAGTTATTCATTGTTTAAGCAATGAAACCATGAAATTACCATTTTTCTTTCAGTGCGAAGAGCATCTATGTGTTATTTCAGTAAACCAGAGCATGATTTATTCACACTGCTTAGTGTTGTTGGCGTGACAACTGTAGAGCTCCTTTGTGTGGTTTTATGTACATTTTGCAAGAGTTATGATACCATCTTCACATTCAACGGTCAGCCTACAGTGTTGCAATATCGATGCTGAGGTATGTCCTTTGGAAGAAGTGAAACCTCGTCGCTCGGAGTAGGCAGCTGGCTATTTGGACATGTTCCGAAGTGCTCGTTGCAATGAAAGTAATTGCTACTTCCCCAATTTTGTTCATGTGCAGGTAAAAAAAGACGAAAGCAGTAACAGTTTTTTCCCTACAAGACACAATTACTTAACAAATGGCCTGAGTGCATATTGCAGTTGATCTGACTGATGTGACTTCTGACATAGACACAATTGTCCGAACACTAACTGTTTTCGTCGGAATGCTGGTCAGCAAAACCACTGTGATTGTTCAGGCGTAAACACCCTCTAAGTAACTGCATTAATACCACTGAGGCATATTTACTTCCTTTTTCTTGAAATGACACATTGTTCCCAGTTCCTGTTTTGTTATCTGACTGTGAAGAGTTTTGCACATAATCTGATTATTGCACACATCCTCATTAAGGGCTATTGCTGAAACGAAGTGGCAGCATATGATCTGAAAATTCTCGAAAGTCACAGTTCAGGGTAGCTTAACAGGTGTCAGTGGTGTGCTTTGAAAGCAGTTATTTATCCACAGGGAACTTGTTGGAGGTAATCGTAGGTGATTACATATAGCATCTCATTAGATAGATAGATAGATAGATAGATAGATCAATAGATAGATAGATACTTTATTGATCTCCAAGGGGAAATTCAAGGTCCCAGTAGCTCATCACACACAACATACACTACAACATAAACAGGATGATAAAAAATAATAAGAAATCCACATTACTAATAAGGACAGTAAAAGATACTAAATCAAGGACAAATGGACAAATAACACAACAGTTGAAGGGAGAAAAGAGTCAAGCCAAGCGTCTGATACATGTGCCCCTGTGGCCTGGGCAGTAACGCAGGCTAATTGCCAGCCCAGTGCACCGTGTGGAAAAATCACCTTTGGAGGATTGGCAGGCCTTTATGAGGGAAAATGAAAGGTTGATAGACGAGTTTGGGAGGGGTCGCGCCAGCCCAAGAAAAATAAAGAGGGGAGAGAGAGTGTGGCATGTAATTTACAATAGCCGGGTGTTTTTGACAAGTCTGATTTAGTCTGAGGCTCTGTCAGCCTTCTGATGCTCAGCCAGGAGGGTCTGGTCAGATCGTTTGATGGGGAGACGTCGCCATGAAACAGGCGATGCAGGGCGAGGCGCACATGTTATTCTTTCAGACTATGAAAGTGCTCGAGACAAGTTAAATATTGACTCGTAAATTTGATTCACTATGGATTTTGCCTCTCATCCATGGTGTGTACCTTGGTGCCCTGCATGATGCGTGGAAGAATCTCTCTTTTTTTGTATCTGTCTTCTTTTTTTTAATCTCTCTCACACTCATTCTGCCTCTCTCTTGCTCGCTCCGTTTCTTGTAAATGGAGATCATTCAAGTAAGTGTTGAAGTTTTATGAGTTCTTTAATTAGCATTTACAGACTCTGGTCTGTTTTCCTTTCCATGAGGATGACTGTCGCCCTAATGAGCTCTGTCTCTACCACTCCAATGATGCAATAACGGTTTCCATAATCTCTCTCTCTCTCTCTGTCTCTCTCTCTCTCTCTCTTCCTGAAACTCTCTCTCTCTCTCTCTGTCTCTCTCGTCACCACATGGCTTGGCTTAGAGTTGAGTCCAAATCTGATTGCGTAGTTTCTTCTCTCGGCTTCCAAGCGGTCTCCTATGATGTACTTGATAGTTTGTTTTGGCTTAAATGTCATACTGTAACTTAGCACAACCTCGAGTGTTATGGGTCATTTCAGTGCAGTTCAAAGGGCAAGAACTCTGCCTTATGTCAGACGTAAACTGAAATTATAGACTCGGTTAATGGCTTAATTAACATAACCATCAAAAAAGGAAAATCAGATGTTGTGGTAGACTTCTCTTTTAGTAGCTCGAACTAATAATGAAACAAAAACGTTCTCTTGAACACCAGATATTATTAAGTTATTTTGTTTCACAAGACTGAAAAAAAAAAAACTTTTTGAGGCTGCTTTGACTGGGAGAAGGGTTTGATCCAATGTTCAGAGGCCTTTCACTGTCACTATTAGTCTGGTAATGAGTGATTATATGCACTAGTATGCCTTATATTTGGGGCAGCTGTGGCCTACTGGTTAGCACTTCAGACCTGTAACCGGAGGGTTGCCAGTTCAAACCCCGACCAGTAGGCATGGCTGAAGTGCCCTTGAGCAAGGCACCTAACCCCTCACTGCTCCCCGAGCGCCGCTGTTGATGCAGGCAGCTCACTGCGCCGGGATTAGTGTGTGCTTCACCTCACTGTGTGTGTTTCACTAATTCACGGATTGGGATAAATGCAGGGATGAAAAGAGTATATACTTATACTTATATCTCAGTTCGCCAGTTTCTTATTGAACTGAACATTACAAGACTCTTACATCGTATATTTTCTTGGGGGTCTCTCTGTTCTCCTTGGCTGGGTGGAAGGTGGAAGCTAAACAAATATGGTATGATTCAGTTGACAAACATGATTTCTGTAGTCTGTGCACTTTTTCAAAGGAAGCCACGTCTGGTAATAATTTTAACAGATGGCCAGCCTCGTGTTTGTGCTCATTTCTGCCAGAAGAGTAACACAATCTCACATCCCACTGGCAAAATTAACATTTATGAGTGTTTTAATGGGCTACCTCAGACCTGAGCATGTTTAAAAGAGTGCCTGTGCTACTACCGCCTGTGAGATGACTTCAGAGCAATAAAGAAAACATAAATTTAAAACTGACGAATAAAAAACAATTTCCCCTCTACAAGTAATCTTATTTAATCTCATGAGTATGGAAAACTCAGTATTTCAGCGTGAAAGCCCATCAAACAGATAGACTCAAGGGACTTAATGTTATGAACATGACACATCTTAGTGTATAGATACATGCATTTTAAACTCAGTGTATAATTTTTACTGCTCAATGGTATTGCAGCCAACACATTGCTTGACTGTTTTTTTTGTAAGAATTGCATACATTGGGTAACTAATGGCATTTGAACTAAACCATGCCTCAATGACTTTCACTGATGTAACTATACAGATTATATGTCTAAGACTCTATAATGTGTTGATATCAAATGATGTGATGAACTTCCAGCCATTACACTTTCATGAGGATTCTTCACAGATGGTATGACATGACTTTTAGTCTTATTCCACAGCATAGGCCAACAGTGTAAGGTCTGCTGCCCTGTCCAGTTTTCACTGTAGATATGGTATTGATATTGGTATGATATTGGTTTCAGTACTGCCCTGTCAAACACAAAACAACGGTGACCATCAGCTTTCACCAGAAAGGGTTAAAAAAAACTTGGCGAAACCTCTTGGTTTACCAAGCGGATGAAATGTTGCGTCGAGGTGAATTAATGTGCGTGTACGGTGGCGCCCTGTTCGAGGATTTGAGAGCCCTTTATCACCTTCTTGAGCTGTTGAGGAAAAATAATGCTCCCTCTGTTATCCTCATCAGGAGTAGCACGGCGAACGCGTCTGAGGGGATATCCTGTTGGAGAACCCAACGCATTTATCGTTCTCGCAGCGGTTTGGGGTGACTCAAGATTTACAAAATGTTCCACCCGCCTCCACTTACCTCCTCGCAATATTCCAAATATAGAGTAATGGGCCTTAGATCCTCTGTTATTTCAGAAAACAGGGGGCTCTCCAAGTGGTGCCAACTTGAGCGAGTTGGAAATCGGAGCGTGGGTCCACCGGCACACCAGCAGGGATAATGACACGTGTCATTCTGACCAGGAGGGGGTCAGTGTGTCCCAGTGTGTGCAAGAGAGCCCAAGCACCTCTTTATAACGCATGAGAGAATAATCAGCCGTGATAGATTATTATTTGAAGTAATGTCAACCTCTTAATGTCATCGTTACCATTCTCATTGTTCATGTTGTACAGCAATATGTGTTCATTTATATGAAATATAGTGCACTCATGATATTCTTTAATGCTCAGATTCGCACTCGTCTGTGAAGTTCTGCCTTGTTGTTGTTGCTAAGCTCGTCAGAATAACTCAACAGTCCATTCAACAACTTCAGCAATTGAAAGAAACCACAAGGAAACAATTCTGTGGGATTGGTCCGGGGGAAGCATTAAGTGTTTCAAGGGCTTTAAAATATCCATTGACCATAATACTTAGGACGGCTTCTTATTTCTGGAAAACTCTGTGGACCCTGTCTTTTCAAACTGTTGTCTTTTAACTTAAAGTCAATAAACATTTAGCATATTTCCGCATCTCTATCCCCCCAGTTTCCAAAAATGTCATCTTGGTAAACATCATCTCATCAGTTTGTTTCATTTGGTATTGGTGAGAACAAACAGTTTCATCCCTCTTTGTCTGACCCAAACCACACTTGTGGTGGTGACTCCGCAATGAAAAGCAATGACATTAACATAGAAAACCAGAGGAAGTTCGGGGTAAGGGCCACCCAGGTTTCCAATGGAGAGCCAGGGAAAGTGTATCTTGGACAAGTTGCCGGGCTACTCCAGCATTTCCTACTATTAATTTTGCTCAGGCGACTGGGTCCCGTTCATAAATCATACCTGTGGTTTCTGAATGGCTTTGAATGGCTGAGGGTCTCCTGCCCCGTTCATTTGGAATGCACGTTCAGTCTGCTTCCACGTGATTGTTGCGAGGCCCACGTCTCTGATATCATCAGGGCCGCGGAGAGCGAGCGCCGTGATGCAGTGCTACGGACATTAGTGTGCCCTGGGCACGCATTAGCGATAGTTCTCACACATTTTTGCTCTTCTCGTTTCGTGCGCTGTCAGAGAGCGTCTTCGGCGAGGAAGCTGTGGTAAGCGCTGGCTGCCCACGGCCCCATTGGTTATGGCGGGAGGGGGGAACGCAAGCACGGAGGTACCGTAGGTGGGAATCTGTCGAACAGAAACACTAATGTTCTCCTCTTGGGTCCAGTGGAGACCCAAATCTGTATTTAAGGGTAATTCACCCATTTGTTTTTTCCTAAAGCCAAGATCACTTTGCCCAACTATAAAGGTCTAACTGATGTCATGGTTACTTTGATTGAATTGGAGGACTGTTGAGGGAATATATGTTTTTTAAAGAACACCGGCAGTAGAGTACCAGTACATATACCATAAAAGATATCACGTCTCAGTAAAGTAAAATGACTTCACATCAGCAAGAATACTGTCGGAGATGTTTCATGCTTTGCCAAAGCAAATTGGCCATGCAATTTGAATAAAGCAAATATTGTCTGTAGGTCTATTTTCCCTAAGGGAAAAAGTCATTTTGCATTAATAGGGTACCTAAATACAGAGTGTGGCAACATCAAATTGCGGCTTTCACCAAGAAATAACTAATTTCTTATCCTGCCCTAGACCCTAAATGGCTTCTCTGTTTTTTGTCCGCAGTTGACTTGCCAAACCAGAGCCCATTATAGATGTGCCGTCTGCACAACATTCAGAGGGAATATCAGGTAAATCTTTTGTTTAGAAATCTTACCATTTTGTTCTTTTTGTTAACATAACAGGCCTTAATCCCATTATCTTAACAAAATAGATATTGATCTCAGCTTCAGTTGAAATACTACAAATGTAAGTGTTGACAAAAACAGTCTGCAGCCCAGAAAGTAGTGTCTGTCTGGGTTTCCTTAGAAGGGTGTGCACCATATACATGAACAGGAAACATTATGAATGATTCATCATTCTTGAGAAGGCCAAGTATTGTCCAATATGCAGACCTGCATGCCTGAATGCAGCACACAGTGCAACCCAGTGAAAGACTACAACAGCCTTGGAGTGGGTATAAATATAATACTGTCACTAAAGTATGTTAAACCAACATGGGCTTTTGCACATGCACACCAATGCCCAGCCTACATATCCAATGATGAACGCACACACACACACACATTCATTTTCTAAATGGACATATCTGCTTATTTACCTTATTCCAGTTAGAGTCACTACTTCATGTAAGCATAAACATTGAAAGATGCATTTAAACAAGAAATCTGTTTGTTATTTGTGAGACATATATTTTATATTTATTTAAAGATTTAAAGAGATACTAAGCTAAAACTCTATGAACTTTGCATACTGTTTCAAATCCACATGCATCGTAGATTAATCTTTTGCGATGTATCGAGTATTGTGAATCGCTGGCAATGACCTTGGAAAGTGTTTGATGAAAATAATTCAGCCATGGAATGGAATACATAAATGCATAATAATAAATTCAAATCAGATAATCCTCAATAAGTCCTAAATCTAGTCCTAGAATATCCATACCTCATACGTAACAGTCATTTGGAATAATTTATTTCACATAAAATGACCTGTGTTAACAGTGATCCTAGAAGGCCACTGGACTTTGTAAACAAAATGCCATGATAAACCCAAGCTTTTATTTCATGCCTCTAAAATCCCCACCAAGCCTTAAAATAACTCTCTGAAAATATGTTCCCAAAGCACAGGGAAGCAAAACTGGCCTGAGAGTGCAAATGTGCAGTCCTTGCAAGCTGCCACCACAAATCCACATTATTTGACCACTGTTGACAAATCCTCCTGAGATTAGCCTTTCCTCTTTTCTGTGAGTCTCTTCATGACGGTTTCATTTTTGTTATATTTTGGGCGACATTTAATTTAGTGTTTTCATTTCCGTCCACATTTCACTGGACATGCCACACAATGATTAAAAGCACCTATAACTGGAAAGATATGGAAATATTAGAGCTCTGATAGTTGGTAAATGTGTAAGAAGTCTTGTGTAAGACTTCCTTTTACTGGAAAGGCGAGCAAAAGCCAAAGTAAGGATGAGTTGCATGATAGCAAAAATTGATCCACTGGAATTGCATGCAATCACTGATAGATAGGCATATTCTATAGCCTGGCTAACGCCATACCTCATCTCATTGAGATGGGGTCTGGGAACTACACATTCATTTTCTCGTATTTGAGACGTGGTCTACGAATGCCATTTATTGGACGCTACGAATGTCTATCAAATTTGTCTGTACGTAGCTCATAACCGCTTCGGTGTGTCATCATCGTCTTGCTGTCCCCCCTCCGTTCTGTGATTGGTTCCTTCGTTGAGGTGAAAAACGGGTCCATGGAATCCAGGCTGCCTAGCAGCGCAAATAAAATTGTGTGTGTAAGGCAGCATGGGGAAACCCAGGCTACACATTCTAAGTAATTTAAATGAAAACACTCCATGTCACAGGGACAGGGAAGAGTGGGAACAAATTAGCAACAACAGCAAGAGGCATAAGGTGGCACTTCAAGCGCTGTTCTGAAACCAGTCTCTCTGTCAACTCAGATAATTAAGTGGAGAACGTGAGAGCGCCTTAATCTCCCCGGCACTTCACCCCCCCCACACACACACCCCTGGCTGGCTGGCTGCTCTGTGACGAGTTAAGGCCCGTTGGAGGAATGTCCCATTAAGCTCACCAGAATGTGTCTGGATGAATGTGTTTGGATTTGATGTCGTTTAGATGTATTAGAGCCAACATAAACAGGCCAGATATAAGGGGGTCACTTGAAAACACAGACCAAAGACCAAACACCCACTGAATGTGTGAAACAAGAGGCCGGCGCAAAGCAGCACCATATATGCCGCTCGTCCCCGGGTTTGTGCGCCGGCCGTGTCTTCGAAGCAGCTGCTTTTTCAAAAGGAGGGAAAGAATGCTCTGGGCCAGAGCGACGGCAGAGATGGAGGAAGACCCCTTGTGCAAACTGTGCGGGCCCTGGGCGCTGCGGAATTTCCAAACAAGGAGGTGGCCATCTATCATATCAAAACCGTTTTACGTTTTATTTGGGCCTCTGGTATCTTTCATCGGCCTCGTAACATGACAGTAATTACAGCCATCAAGGTGTTTTGGTGGAGACAAGCGGCCGGGGAGAGCTGCTTCTTCTCAGGACTCGCGCCTGACATTACCGCGCCGTTTATTTTAGAAGAGTCTGAAGTATGTAATGACCGTAATTGCTAGACAGGCCAGATTTATATGGAGAACTGTCACCCCGACTAATCCATATATCAACTTAACTGTTACCTAGAGAATAATCCTATAAACAAGATAAAGGATGGGTAAGATGGGGAATACATGATTTCAAATCTTTTTGAGTTGTTTTGGGAGTGTGTGTGTGTGTGCGTGAGACTGTGGAGGGGAGGGGGCTAAATGGAGATGCTTGCACAGTATTCATGATGATGTCAGAGATAGGAGAGGAGGTGGATGAACTCGAGGTGATAAATGTTGACATGTTTATACAGGAACTGGCAAATAAAACAGTCCGCTGCCATGATGACATGCAGGAGTTACTCCATCTGCATATTTCCTCAGTTCCCTGCAAAATATCCCATTTTTTGCCTGCACCAGTGACAGCCCACTCCTGAGCCAGTTCACTTCAAATATACTGTACTTCCAGTTTAGTTTCAGCCATGGTAGGCCTTGCTGAAATTTGAAATGCTTTAAATTTAACTGTGAAAGGTACTGAAATTTAAATCCTTCTTGGGAATGCTGTCATTCTTTTCCCCTCAAATGTAAAAAAAACAGCAATCACTGGTGCATATAATAAATTAGATTACTGCGAATGGGGTGACAAATCTTTTTTTCCTGTATTAAAGTTGCTTGATTGATTTGCAGTGGTCATTATGAAGGCGTAAGTCCGTTAAGTTTGCTGGATTCATGTCTATGAGGTAATCATTTTTCCGCATTACAAATGCCCTCAGAGTGATTTAATAATTGTGGCCCTCGGTGCTAATTCGCAAGGAAATGGTGAGGCTAAATCACGCTTATAAAGCCATAAAATGAACAACAGAGGGGAGGGTGGAAAAACCTAGGGGCCTCTGCAGAGAGCAATGAGTATAATAACATCAACAAGCCGAGCCTGGATGGGAAGTGAGGAAAGTGACCCCTTGCCTAGCGGCCGAGCCCTGCGCCCATTCATCAGTGGACACAGGCCCCACTAAAAGCCCATTTTACAGCCACCCGCCGCGCAACGCGTGAATTATGCCCTGCTGGATAGACAGGACGTGTCAATGAGATGCTATTTCTCAGCCCCAACCCTGTCTGTCTGTTATCACAGGGCATGAAGTGACGGGGGGGGGGACAAGACATAGCAAGAGAGAATTTGTATACATGAGAGAGGGAGAGAGAGAGTGGAGATAGGGGAGAGAGAGGGGGACAGAGAGAGAGAAACAGGGAGAGAGGGGGGGGAGAGAGAGAGAAACAGGGAGAGAGGGGGGGAGAGACAGAGAGGTTGGGGAAGAGAGAGAGAAACTAGGAGAGAGAGAGAGAGGGAGAGAGAGAGAGAGAGCAGGAGGCAAGGAAACATCGGAGCCCTAGCGGATGATTTACATGACCTCGGCAGTGCTGGAACTTACGGCGAGAGCCTCATTAATTCCCGGGGTCATTCCTTTTGGACATAAATTGGTTAAAAATCGGAACGCATGGAAGACTTCCAGACATACACAAAGAATTATGAAATCCTCCCCCTCCGCCATCGCCCACCTCCCCCCACCCCCCAGCCCTCCTCCCACCCAGCACTCATTCCAAATGAAAGCGTTTCCAAATCGGCGGTGTAAATCAGGCCGGCTTTTCCAGTGGAGGCCTTGTAATCCCAATCAGAGGGGAGAGGGAGGAGAGGAACGCTCTGCTTATTAGTCTGCAAATATGGTGTTGTTTTATGCGATTACCGTCGGCGAATGATTTTTCACTCCCATTCGTCTTGCGGACCAGGCCTGTCTTTTGTTTAAAGGGCTGGGGAGAGAGAGAGAGAGAGAGAGAGAGAGAGAGAGAGAGAGAGAAAGAGAGAGAGGGAAAGACTTAAGGAGCCACAGAGCAGGGCAAATTGGAGGCCAATAAATTACGATAATGCACACATTTAAAGCAGTTCATATTCCTCCTGGCCTGTTATCAAGACTGCTCTGTTGAGAATGTAAACTACCTTTCCCCGCTCCCAGGCTCGATATTTAACGTTATCTTTATTTAAAACATCTCTGTTTATGTAATAGCAAATGTAGCCAGATTTTGTCTGTTTCATTGGCTCGTTTTTATTATAGTGTGTGGTTTTTTTTTCAAGGACAAACATCTGTCTAATGCTCTCTGTAGTCCCATTCATTCAAGAAGATTGAGGGTAATGAAGTCCTGCACACAGACAAAAGTCCGATTAAGCCAAAAAATGTTAGTCTAAACGAGGAATAATAAAACAAACATCCTTGTCCAGACAGGATAGGAAAAAGCCGACATGGAGGAAAGTTTGTTTGTGGAAAAGTTAGTAGTTGGACAAGCCTGCGTGCTGAAGACTCCATTGTGACCTAATGAGACAAGCACTCTATCAGGGAGGATTCATCACAGTTTGATCGGCCTTATCAGTTCGGGACCATGCTCCAGCACTTTTAATCACGCGCGGCGGGCTCTCCCTCCCCATCATCAATGCTCTGTGTCTGGACCACTCGTTATCAATCACTGGCCCTGAGACTGGCTGGGGAGGGAGTGTGGGGCTGGGGCTGGGGCTGGGGCAGGGGTGGGGTTGCTGGTGCTGGTGCTGGGGTTGGCTGGTCTGTGGAGTGCATTAGTGAATTATGGGCCAGAGCCCTGGCTGACGTGTGTGTCATGTCTGCCCTCTCTCCTCCGGACCTCTCCACCCCCCCCCACTTATCTCGCCAGGCACGGTTCTGTCACGCTCGCTGTGTATGGATGGTGTGTGGAGTGGACTGTCCGTCTGTCGTGAGAGTTTGCGTTTAAAGGTGATTTAGTGGCGCTGGTGTCAGGGCGGCAGGGCTCCGTGTGATTGACAAGGACGGAGGCTTTTTTTTTTCTTCCTCGTCTTCCACCAGCACGAGAACGAGCTTGCAGCACTCGCCCAGCAGTTCTCTCAGGCAGCTAGGCCTCATTGAGCAAAGGTTTCACTTTTTTATAAACAGACAAAAATGCCACACCGAGGTAAGGTGAGCTGCGCTGCGCTTTAGTAAGTAGTGCTCTGGAGTTTCACATTTTAATATGCGCTTGGGCTACTTGGAGATCAAGTGCTTTGACAAACAATTCAAGGTCCATCCCGGTTTGGACCACACCATAATCCTATCGTCCATTCAATGAACATTTTATAAACTTACAGTAGTTAAGCCGTACAGTAGTTTAGCACATTGAAATCATGACAGATAAAGTATTCATGTATTACATTGTTTTATAATTATCTTATAAAAATGACAATTTATTATGACCACCGCTAGCGAAGCTGTCATATAGGGATTGTCAAAGTTTTTTTTTTTCGTCATCTACTTCCTGAATTTTTGGTCAATGATACCCGGGACACCAAACCACTGGGGCACATGAAATTTGGTGGGTATGTAGCCCCACTAGACCCCACCGCGCTGGACCCCCCGAAACCCAAAAAATGCAGTTTTTCGTAAATAACTACCTGAACCGTGGCACCGAGGATGAAGACATTTTTATGGAATGTTGGTCTCAAGGGCCCTCATCAACCTAGCCCATAATCACTCATTTGTGATTTGCACCCCCCCGGTAAAAAATGAAAATGCAATATCATTCTGCTTTAATCTCCCCTCTCTTCAGTTAAGATGTTCAGAACTGCACCAAATTTTATGTGTATGGGATTAACCTGACATTCTCTGGGGGTATGCCAAGTTTCAGTAGAATTTCATCCATGGGGGTGGGGGTCTAAAAATTAAGTTATGTGTACATTTAGTGACTGTACACTCATTGGCCTGTAGATGGTGGTGCACACATATACACCACACACACACACACACAGGTGCGCACATACCATCAGTATCGGCAATTACAACGGCCGATACATAATTACAAATTCAGTAGGATTAAAAGGAAACCAATATTCATAATAATTTGGCTGCATTTCCAGTATTGGTCACGTAGTCGTTTGTCCCCCAGATGGTAGCATTGTTGCAGTGAGGCGTAATTTTGTTGGAAGTTAATCTAAAGTGGGTTGGAAAGACACTACGCTTCCTACAAGGACAAGACTGTAGTTTACCGCAGAGAACGCCTAATAAGGGTAGGATGATTTCTGCATGACATGTAATTCCCATTTCTTCTTGAAGCGAAATAAATCTGCAAATGTTTATCGGACATGCTTGATTTTACTGCAGGTAGGCTAATGTTAATCTTAAGTTATATCAATAGCCTAGAGTAGGTAAAATAATGTTACCGTTAGCATTGGTTAAGTGATAGAGGTCAATTTGATTATTGATGATGTATTTGTAGAAAACCATAAATGTGATTATAGGCTACCAAGAAAATTGATAACAGCACTAATTGCATCTTTCGACTGTCATCTCATTTGCTTATAACCATAACCTAGGCTACTAACAGGAGCTAAGTGGAGTTAGCCACAACACGTTAAGCTCACGCGGATGGTTTTCTAATGGAAAATATAGGCTACCTGAAAGATGATGATGCATAGGCTACCTGATGATGCATCCTAAACACGCTGGGACATCTCGCTCAAGAGTCAACGTTCATTCCCAAACACCCATATAGGCTACTTCAATCCTCTATTTTCAAAGGTGATTCAAGTAAGGAAGAGCATGGCTCAAAGTAAAGTAACTACTGAAACTACATAAATTCGTCAAAGTGAATAATTTGTGTCAACTTCCAAGAATGTAGATTTATTAACGCACCCGTGATCTACATCTCCATTTAAACCAAATGTTTTAGAGCGCACATTGAGAGATGTATCCAGGGCAGGGCTGTACCTACACATATTTGTTGCACGTGCTACAAAAATCATTCTTTGCTATGGATGATTTAGTACCAACATTACACCGGTCCAATACAGTTTTGTCTATGGCTATACCGTGAGACTGGAGGCGTTTTTGTTTGTTGAAGGCGCGTGTTTATGGTGTGAGAGGGGAGTCAATGTGCTTTGATTCCAGCTTGGTAGTAGTAGTCTATGCGCGATTAAAAACACGTGTGTGTGAAGTATCCAAACAATGATAACGCTTTCATTATGGCTGCTTTAGCCATAGACCTTGAGCTACTGTACAGTGGGTTGGGTTCCATTTAGAAGTGTCGCTTTCCGTGATTCACACAGTTGCGTGACATGTATTAGGCCTACTACTGATATGCAAAACTATTAACTTTTAGGTGGCAACTTAAGTCCGCTTGATACTGTAAGCCATTGGTTCCCAAAGGAGATTTTATTTGGGTCGCCAGCATAGCCTAGTGACAATTTATGTTGTGTAATAGGCCCTACCTTATATAACTAGCTTATATTCAAATAGCTCTGAAACCGGGGGCAAACACGTCGCGCGGGGGGGTTGGAGGGGGGGATGCGCCAGTGCATGGATATCTCAATTGCAAAATTAAACAATATTTCTATCTAACAATAACGAACAGTAGCTCTTCAACTTGGCCCGTTAAAATGTGTATGAACAGTCTAGCAACGCATTTCATGAAGGCCCTTTTGAACATGTCAGATATTTGGACCACTGGGTAAAACAGCATTTTGTTTTAGACTACTGGTATTTAATTTGTGCATTGACAATAAAGCTGAATATCATATGAACTAGATGACTAAATTTATGCATATGTAGAAGAAGAAACATTCCCAAAAATCCATGACATGACTTCTCTTCTTGATAGCTGTTGAAAACTGCATGGAACTGACAGGGATTGTTTTGTTTAATAAAAAATAAAAAATACATTATGCTGCTACCTTCTGCTTTTCCCCAAATACAATGTAGCCTACAGGTGTACCTTTCATCAGTCCAGTTGCAATGGATGGACTGTGATGAACTGCCCTACTTGTGATTGTTTAGATATTTTAAAGGTTTTATAACAATGCTAAAAAAAATTTGGCAAGTGCTACAAATCTATTCACCTTTGCAGCCTAGTAGGCTACTTTGTGTGCGGCCGAAAACACACATTCAAACAAGCATACACAAAAGTTTCAAGAGTGGGGGATGGAGTAGAAGAATTCATTTATATGATTTATTTTCACGGAATGGATGTACAGGACTGAGCGGCGGTCATATTTTGTACCGCTATACGGTACATCTAGTTTTGATACATTTTATAAAAATGAGCATTTTATTAACTCAGATAGGACAGAGTTAATTCTACTTCATCCCATGAGAGGGAGAAAAGTCCCATTCCAATATTACTGTTTGGAGCGAAGAGAGGGAAAGCAAGCCGAATGAAAAGCAAAACATGCAATATAATACAGACAATTCAGATCAATCAAACCCACAAGTTCTTCTCTTTTCCTCTGACTGAATAATGACATCTCAATCATATAGAGTGCGTGCACTTATCTTATGGCTCAGATTTCATTGGGCGGCCCCCATCCCCTTCATTCACGCTGCTGATGTCCAGACCAGTTAAGTCAATAATCCCCATCTTACAAGCAGTGTAAGCGAATCTGCAGGAGGGCGAAACCATCATTTCTCCTCGTTGGCAGCCAGTGAGTTAGGCACGCAAAAAGAAAAAAAGAAAATAATAATGCAGCCTTGGAATGCTCGTGGCAATCTCTCTCGGTAAGCAAAACACCTCGATGGCTAGAAATAGTCAGGATTTAGTGAGTACTCTAGCTGAACTTTTTTTTTTTGGCCCTGTGTTTGGGGGGGGAGATATGAAAAACAGACGTCGCTGAGTTCAGAAAATTAAAGGAGTGTCTTGAAATAAACTTCTGCTTTGACAGTGGATTTCTCTTGCTGGAGATGACCGTGCTAACAGCCTGTGTCCAAGCACTGTTTATACTGCCGCAGCATAATGTCGACAGCATGTCTGGAGAGATATCACTCGCCACCATTTTTGCTTTTGGCACACACACACACACCTTGTTCTGTGTGATTCCTCTGCGTGTACTCCTGGATTTTTAGATCATTTTATGTCATTTTTTGAAGTCATTAGTAGTGCGTATTATAAACAGTCAACTGCCCTCATCCAAGGAGAAGACATAAAGAGACATATCAGGCCTTTGCTTCCTCTATTGCACGACAGCAAAAACAAACTAATATTTTCTTTTTGTTTTTATGACTCAGAGCTCACCTGTGATTGGATAATTTACAGATAATTCACATTCACAGACAGAGGCACAGAACTGTTGGCAGACATGAGACATCAAAGATTACAGTGAGCCTAATAACAACATGAAAAATTGATTTACTGATTTAGTGACAAGCAATTTTCCTGTCCTGCATCAATGCTGGTTGACAGATTTTGTTACTTAGCTGAATCGTTCTTTCATTCTTTTTTTTTAAATTACGATGGCAGCGAAGCGAAAGGCTCAGTATTGTACTGTGATATTACACACTGTTCCAGTCACCACAGGAGTTTCTCAACCCTCAGCAGTGTTTCCCACAGAATTGGATTCAATTTGTGGCGGTAGCTGACTTGGACAACAGGGGGCTAAGCATGCTAAATTCGACATCCAAACAGTATAACGTTAGCTTTGAGATACTGCTTGATTGCATAACTTAACTTAGTTTAGTCTCTTCAATGTAGCCTACTATGTTGTGATAAGATCTTAGCAGAGTTAATTTCAATGCAGCAGTTTTGAACAAATTCCGGAGAGCACGGTCAACGATGCTAAAAGGATTTAATAGCAATTTAGCCAGGCGTCTTCTATGCAATGCTTCTATGTGGCAACAACAATCCTTCAACAATCGTGAATATTTTGTTAAATGCACATGCAGAGGAGGGGCAGCGGGCTACGAGAGAGAGCGGGGCGGGACAAGGAAACGCTGCGTGCGTAAAAAGCGCAGCTCAATGGCAATGCAAGGATTGATACTGCGAATTTGCGAATGGCGATAAAGTTGTTTTGTGTTAGCTCTGAGCCGATACAAGGCCATTCCCAAGCCGCAGCTCGTGGCAGTCTGTAATTAAGGGCCATGTTACATGCTTCCTTATGGGCTGTACCCACCGCCACCGCCCCCCCGGCTCCCCCCAAACGCTCTAATACAAACCAGATGGGCATCTGTTTAGGGCCCATCATCAATGGGGCTTGATGGTTACAAATAGTTTGTTATGAGAGGACGTGTGAAGGCTTACTCGCTGTGCTGCGTGTACAACTGGGGGAGTTGTCAGGAGACCAGAGATAATGTAATTGGATTCGGGACAGAAAAGAAAAGCAAGGGGATATGAACAATCTGCGGTGTGGAAGTGAGTGTGTGTGTGTGTGTGTGTGTGTGTGTGTGTGTGTGTGTGTGTGTGTGTGTGCGTGCGTGCGTGCGTGCGTGCGTGCCTGTGTGTGTGTGCGTGCATGTGTGTTTGTCTGTGTGTGTGTGTGTGCGTGTGTGTGTGTGTGCATGCGTGTGTGTGTGTGTGTGTGTGCGTGCCTTTGTGCATGCGTGTGTGTGTGTGTGTGTGCTTATGGATATGCATGTTTCTATGTGTGTATGCTGACCACATTCAGTACATGTATTATGTGCATGTATTATGTGCATGTATTATGTGCATGCATGTTAGTTGCATAAAAACACAAGTGTATTATTCTGCATCTGCATGTGTGTGTATGTGTCTGTGTGTGTGAGAGTATGAGCGAGAGAGAGAGGGAGGGAGAGAGAGAGAGGAAGAGAGAGAGGAAGAGAGAGAGGAAGAGAGAGAGGGAGGGAGAGAGAGAGAGAGAGAGGGAGGGAGAGAGAGGAAGAGAGAGAGGAAGAGAGAGAGGAAGAGAGAGGGAGGGAGGGAGAGAGGAAGAGAGAGAGGAAGAGAGAGAGGAAGAGAGAGAGGGAGGGAGAGAGACAGGGAGAGAGAGGGGGAGAGAGAGAGAGAGAGAGGGAAAGAGAGAGAGTTTAAGGGATCAGGAGGGAGCAGGGAAGTGATCCTTCCCAACAGGCTCAGCGGTCCACATGACACCCCAGGCCTGCTCTTCAGCTTTTAGGCTGTTGCAGGGATCCGAGGGAGACAGGGGAATTCCGCTGAAATGTTTTCCCTTGTCCAAATAAATAACCTGAAGTGGCACTCGAAGCGATGCAGTACATCGCCATTTCCTCCCAATGTTTCCTGCAGTCACGGCAGATTGCTCTATATCTCAATCAAGCCGCTTGTGATGGGAAAAATGTGGCTTTTTCTCTGTTTGAAAAAAAAGCTGAGCACTCCTGCACACCAGCATTTCCACTCATTAAAGTTGTGGCCAGGGAGGGTGGGAGAGAGGGAGAGGGAGAGAGAGAGAGAGTGCGAGGGTGGGGGTTGGGGGTGGTGATGGGAAATTGTGTGTGTGTGTGTGGGGGTCTGTCAGGGCTGGAGTGCTACAGGTCAAGACCCAGAGCTTGTAATGATCACCTGATGGATGTTGTGCATCTGAGTTCAAGCATGTGTCAGGAGAGGGAAATCGACTGAGTTTGAGAGAGAGAGAGAGCTAGAGTGAGTGAGAGGGAGAGAGAGCGAGATTTAGAGAGGGAGAGAAAGAGAGAGAGAGATTTAGAGAGGGAGAGGAGTAGAGACAGAGATCCAGAGAGAGGGTGTGGGAGTGCGGACTAAGAGGGGAGAGAGACACCATGAGTTACTGAGAGGAGCACTGAGTGGACAGACAGACAGAGAGCAGATGCATGACCACCATCACACACAATATTCCCTTTTCATACGTTTATATACACCGTGATTTATACAGATACGGGTCCATATTGTGGGTCATTTGACAGTGGCGGCCTGCAGCGATGCAGGACGTGATGTCACAAGGAAACAGGAATGCGAGGAGAGGCGAGCGTCCCGCAGACCCATAGCTGTTGGCTTGGAGTGGGAATAGCCCCATTTCAGCTGATAAAAGCAGCTGGCCTACACCACGCTTCGTAAACTTTAATGGCCAGATATGCACAGACGATCAAGCCAGCTGCGCAGTGTCATATCCCCCGAGAGGCTGAACTCTGACCCCCTCGCACAGACGGCCTGGGGAGCGGGGGGGGTTGGGGTGGGGGCCTCTCGGGGTCCCTGAGTTTCCGCGGTCGCGCCTTTTTCGCCGGGCTCTTGTCGCCGGCGCGGCTCCCTGTAAACGCCACACTCCTGGAGACGCGCGCTGCAATATCGCTCCCTCACCCGTATCCCATGCACTCGAGCAAGACATTGCTAAGGGAAGAAACAACGAGGGGAAATAAAAAACGCCCGAGGAGGAGGATGTGAAAGTAACCTTTAAAGCACACCCCCGCGTGCAGACACGCTCACAGCTTTCTAAAAATCTGCTCACACTTCTGGATTGGATCTTTGCACCCTGGTTACTGTGGTAACCACCAACAACTTCGCTGTGTGAAGAGATTTGTCTGCTACTAAATGGTTCAAAAGTTCACCTGCCACCTGAGCCAATTGTAAGCTAGCATTGATAACTTGGCACAACTTAGTAAAAGCAGCATACAACAGCAATGCAATAAACTAATATCTAATTCCAGTCACAGTGTATATGTCCAGCATATTCCTCACTTCTCTACATTAGTTCCAAGATCTACATGAGAGCTTTGGCTGCTTCACCACACTCACACCCGATGCCTCAATCTCACCTCTCTAAATCACTCTTTTGACTCGCTGAACCGTAAAACCAACAGGTCATCAGCGGAGTCGTTCTTCAGGTCACTGGGCCTGTGATAAGTGTATCGGCACGGAGGGCGACACGTCACCAGTCATTTTTTGCCCTCTTTTCTCCCGGTCTGCAGCGTTTATTTTGGAACAAGAGCAAGACAAACTGTAGTGACGTCTTATTTATTTTGCTTCAGTGCCCTCGCCCCCCCTCGCCCCTAACAAGAAGAGCTGGGAAGAAGAATTCCACCCCAATCAGTCACTCTAATTTGTGGCAAAGTGTGTTTTCAGGAGGGTGTTGACACTAGATGCTTCATCTAACCCTACACAAACACACACACACTCCCCGTCTCTTGTGCAGGAGAAACACACACACACACACACACACAGTCACAGACATGCACACACACACACACACACACACACACACACACACACACACACACACTCACAGACACGCATCTGCATGCAGACACACACACACCCGTATAGAGACACATACACATACATACGTATACCCGGACACACATACGCACAATCACACGCACACACACGCACACGCACACACGCACACACACACACACACACACACACACACACACACACACACACACACATACTTACACCCGTACATACACACACACACACACACACACACACACACACACACACACACACACACCAACACACATTCACACATACTCAAACACACACACACACTCACTCACACATACACACACACACACATCACACACACACACACACACACACACACACACACACACACACTCACTCACGCGCACACACACACACACACACACACACACACACACACACACACACACAGTGGGCCCTGATGAGGAGTAGTGGTGTGTGTCCAGGGCCCAGATAATGAGGCGGCTATCAGATAAGGCTCCATGAGGGATGGCTCCCTGTAAGCAGAACAGACAGGCCCTGAGGGTGGTCCCCACGCCCCAGACTCCACACTCATTGATCCTCTTTACAATAAACACACACACACACACACACACACACACACACACACACACACACAAGGGAGTTCCAGCACTGGCCAGCATTCAGCAGGTCGTCCTCTATTTGCTTTCTTCACCCTCTTACCACTGAATGACCCAGAGAGGTGGCGGCCTCCGAGGTAACCAGGTCATGTTGTATATATACTATTTCTAATGAACCAGAGGAATGGGCTGTCTAAAGACAAGTGGATATGTGCTTTTTTATTACCATCAGATATTGGAGAGCAGATCGTTCAGATCATCAAGGTATGTTGTCAGCTGGCAGGAATGTTCAACAGCTGTTCTGGCAGATAAAGGTTACAGCTCAACATGTTCAGTAACGTCATCCACCATTTTATTATCGTGATATAGCCTGCTGTGGCGATGGTGTGGTGATAACACCTTTTACACACCAAGTTGCAGTGAACACACAGGAGAAGTTGATGGTCGTCATCCCTCCGCATGCCCGTGCCTGTTGAACACCAACCGATTCATTAAAACACCACCTATGAGAAAAGAGAGACTCCTATGAGAAAAGAGAGACTCCCGTGGATCTCTGGAGAGGTGCTCTCTCTCTCTCTCGCTCTCTCTCGCGCGCCTCTACCAGAATAGCAACTCTCCCTTTGAAGTTTTGGCTTTTTTCCGCTTTTCACCGCTTACCTCTTCCTCTAAATAGCCCTCTGTCTGCGAGCCATGATAAGCGGGGGAAAGAGGAAACGCGCAAGCCACAGACTGAGCTCTCCGCTCATTACACAGGCTCTGCATCTCTGCTGACCAAACACGACCAGCAAGGCTCTCTCTTTATCTCAGACTTACAAGACCTGCGCTCGAAAAGTAGCCTCGCTGACACACACACGTACACACACACACACACACACACACACACACACACACACACACACACACACACACTCTTGTGTCACATCCTCGCATTTCCAACAAGCCTGGTGGGTCTTTTAGAGGCGATTTGGTTGATTAGTCATTTCAGATCAATATAAGGAATGTTATATTGTGAAAAGTACGGTTCTCTCAAACCCATTTTACTTCAAGGGGTTTGGGTGCATGCACTTTCATGCCTAATGCAATGTAATTAAGCAATTAGGGTTTTAGTGCAATGTGCTTTCCAAGGGAGTGTATCTCTTTTTATGTCACAAGCTGTAGGCTAACCCCAAATTTCACCCTATGGTTCCTAGGTAACAATGTGTACTTACAAAAGGACTGTGTCGTACGTATTAATTATTTCTGGAAAGTATAGAGTACCGAAAACTACTTCAAATAAGATGGGGCTATCCTCTCTATATTGAGGTATAATATATTCACAGTAGGCTTTATAATTTGTGTATTTTATTGGTCACATATGGATTTTAAATAATTGCAGTCAATTTTAAGTCAATGGTAATTAAAGTTGAGTGCACAGACTAAAAATACATGAATCATCTTTCATACACGTTATGAATGAAACCAAGGCTATGACTGGTGCACTGACTGTTAAGGTCATTCTGAGTGAGTCTTTCACAAGTCACCCATGTGTTTATTTGGTATTCACGGGCACACCATTTGTGGCTGGCAGTCAGGGGCCACAAATGGAGACAGGCCATAAATTCAAAAGCCCAACTAACCTCAATTATAGAAACAGACATGAATGTCATCTTTGTTCTCCTTCTGATGACAGGAATTTCATCTGTCCGTGTTCTAGTGCTGCGGCGAATCTGCACACAATCCCAATCACCACCATGTAATCCGGCAAATGCAGTCTCCATGGAAACAGATAGGATCCTCTGATACCACAACTTTAAAGGAACACGGAGAACTAATTAATTACAAAACTGCGAATCTGCGAGTCTTGCAGTTGATGTTCCACAGAGCTGGAAGGGGCTGTCCCGGTTTTCACTGCTCATGCCTCGGTTGGTGAAATGACTTTTAAACAGTCTGTTTATTGCCACATTAAAAGGGGAGAGAAAGCGCTGTTGGAAGCCAGGGAAAGGTTATAGCTAATTACAGCTAGCGGCCTTGGGCTAATGTATGCACACACGGTACTACTTTAAGAAGAAGAGGTGATGAAAGGAGCCCTAAGTAGTCCCATCCAGGTGGCATCCACTCTGAGGGCCTGTGCCGTCCAAACACAACCGGGCGAGGGTCCGTGGGGGGGAGCTTCTGTTCAGCGCCTGGGAGGGAGAGGGGGCGGTATAGGGGCGGAGGGCGGAGGGGTGGGGTGTCTCACAACAGGGTTTTCAGCAGGAGTTGATGCCCCGATGGGGCTGTGGTCTGCCTGGGCAGTACAGCAGTAGGTAACGCTGGAGCCAAGGTGGAGAGCAAGAGGAAGGGAGGGAACTCCGAAAGAAACCATGAAAAATGTCGAGTATGAAAATGTCTCCCTTGGTTTATGGCAGCGCCGATATGCGTCCAAAAGAAACACATCTTTAAATTTAACTTTAGATGCCTCTTGGTTTTTTTTCTCTCCCCCCTTTTTTCTTCTTTCTCCTCACCCTCTCCCAACTGTTGGCAGGGCCTCGGGTTTTGAAAAGCAAGGCCAAGTTGCTTGGAAACAGCGACCATGTTAGAGAGGCACTCAATAATGTGGCGACAGCCTCTGTAGAAAGAGCTTATTTTTCAGCTTGGGTGAACATGTGTGGCTCGAGCTCGAGTCCAGGTCATTCATGAAAACTTGATATTTCAAAAACATTAAGGACTACGAATATTAAAGGATACCAGTATATGAAGAAAATCTATCTACAGCATGGTAAATTGACTGGGAAATCAGGAAAACAGAGAAAAAAGCTGTGCTTTTCAATGCAATGAAGAGAAAATCTGGCAGAGAAAAAAGCAAGCTCTCCTCTTATTTGCATAAGAATGAAATTGCTGTTTATTACTGAATCAGGCTTACTTTGTTATTTACAACTAATAGTTTGCAGAGAAAAACATTAGCTTGCTTGCGTGTGAGTGAACATAAGATTTATGCAGACCAGTTAGTAGAAATATTTTTGATATTATTCCTTAAAATTGGATTAAAATAGAGTCAGAGGCTGTTTTTGGCTGCAGGTCAAATTAAAGGTAGAGCATAATAATATTTGTGCAGTATGCTGAAGTCATTGAGGTGGACGCCGTTTGAGACTGAGCACCTCACCTTATCTCGTAAATCAGTCTCTGATTGAACAAACACACAGCTGAGGTGGAAACAGCGTGTCTTCAGTTTTGTGTAACTAAATAAAACGCACCATTTAGACGAACAGATTTACAGCCATTTTGGTGAAACTTTCCCAAGATAAAGTTGGAGGGAGGAAGGGAGGGGGGTGGGGTAGGGACAGTGCAATGGAATTATTCACACATGCAAATCAAGACACATAAACATATGAAAAAACATGCCAACCAAAACCACCAATTGTTGCAGCCCTGAAAGCATCTCCAATTACAGGTCATGCTTCATCTTCAAAAAAAAAAACAAAAAAAATAGGCAATATCTTTTTTCACAACAGTGCAATGTTCAATAATATATGCAAACTTGCTGTCAACAAAAAAACATGCTGTCTGAAAAAAATGCTTTAAGTTGCACATGAAATTATTATAACAAAGATATAACAGTGCTTATAACAGTGTTTTGCTTTGTTCTTCTGCCCTTGTTTCTCTCTGTTCTGGCACAGGTGGAAGTCGTCATATAAACCATTCATTCAGGAGTTGGTGCTTAGCACCACTAACAATGTGAGAAAGCCAGTAGGCTATCACTGACTCCTAGTTCCTGGCTCCGGCAGAGTAGCCAAGCCAGAAACAGAGCTCATTCCAAGAGTGCTCACTATCAGAGCAACACAATGAGGTGCAGGGAACTCTGCTACTGACGCTTCATTTTTGTTGCTATTTTCTAATTTTTCTAATTACCTATTTTATTATTTTTCTATTTTCTATTTCTTCTTTGTTTTTGTTTTTACTCATATATTTAAAAAGAAAGAATTAAAGAGAAATATTTAAAAATTCTATATTTAACATTTGGACTTTAAAGCTCAGAAATGGCTTAACATGGACCGGCATATAAATAGGAGTATATGACATTAACTTGTTGATTCTGTATCACCTCACCAACTAAGTCTATAGTCTTTTTAAGAAGAAAGAGCTGCATTTATTGTTCAAGGAAAAGTCCCTCTCCGCATAAACAGCTAATCGGTGTCTTGCAGTGCAACATTTTTAGCAAGATTTTTTCTTTTCTTTAACTTTTGCTTTAACTTTTCTTCCCAATTCTCCAATGCAGACAGACCATCTTCAACAACACATCAAGCATTGTCACAGGTAATGCCTCAAAGTAGCAGGTCATTTACAGCTTTCAAGGCACCATAATCCACGATCTTAAATGTTTTTAGGCAAAATACACTGACCCAGTAATTCATTCTAAACACCCACTTTCTCAAAATGTTTTGGTTGGGGTAGACCTTGAAGGCAGACCTTCCCCTTCATTGTACTCAGTGACCAAGGGCCTGCATATATGGGGCTTCTCAAATGGTAGTGAATAGCTGACATTAAATATGGGCCAGATGGACTTTCTCCTAGCCCAGTCATAAAAGCCTATAAGACAGTTCACAAATCAAGACCTGCAGTATTATTTTAAGCATTTAGACTGTTATTGTTAGTTTATGTTTGCACATACAAATGAGATTTATAACTTTGTGAGAATAACTTGAGATTCACACTAAGAGTCCAGACACTAAATGTTTTATATGTTTGTGCTCAACCATTCATAATCAACTGATAAAAATGGCCTGATGCAGGAACTCCATGGCAACCAGACAACACTTGTACTCGTTTCTGTGTTTCTGTTTTCTTCAACTGTCCGACTTAAGGACCTGAGCTGATCTCAGCACCAGTTTATAAGCATTAGGCTCTGAGCCAAACACTGAAGGTGAGAGAAAAGTCTGACGTTTCGGTGTCAAAACTTCCTCTGCATGGAAAAAAAAAGCAGGTAAGGGACTTGGGGGTGGGAGGTGTGTGTGTGTGTGGGTAAAAAAAAAAGGTAAAGTGGATTTCAAGATGCGACCTTAAACGGAAAAACGGTAGATCTCAAGAGGTCTTCCCTCTTTCCGGAGAAGAAGAAAGAGGACCCCATGCATGGTAGAGAAGACTTCTGGTGGTCCTTGTTGAAGTTAGACTCAAACAAAATGCTTCTCTATGAACGTTCAGACTAATTAGCTATATTAAACACAAGGCTGTACTTCTTGGATTATAGAAAGAAAAAAGGAAAGACTTGTGCCAAAATCATGGGCCAAATAGCTTTTCAAAAGACATTTGTCTTTAGTGCAATGTATGTATAGTTCTCCAACAAACGAGTAATATGAGAAACACTATTTCACATACCCTGACCGAGACGTAGCGGGCACAAGGGTTCCAAAGTGAAACAAGAGGAAGCAAAAAAGGTTACTAAGGTTTACTGAAGGTGATTATATTGAAAAAAAGCCAAACACTCTACAATGGACTGTATTACTGCCAATCATCCATTCATTTTGAAATACATGGAGAATAGACATTTCAGGGCATACTGATGTGATATGCTTCTGTCCACACTCCCTTCACTTGAAAACAGTTATCTCACAGTGCGCATCATGGAGGGAACATTATGAGAGGCTTCAGATTTATGAGTGAATTTAAAATTCTAATTACTCTCCCAGATTTTGATCCATTTAGCAGACTCTTTGGTGTATATATAAGGTGTGTGTGTGTGTGTGTGTGTGTGTGCCTGCGTGTGCATGTGTGTGTGCGTGCGTGTGTGCATGTGTATGTGTATGCAAGTGTCTATGTATTCAATGTGCATGTGCATGTGTGTGTTAATGTACATGTTCACTTATAACGTGAATGGATTTGATTGCTACAATGAAGCTTGGTTCAAGTTTGATTAGATTCAAATGCAACTTTAAATTATTTTATTTATCTTTATTATCATTATCATTATAATAATAATAATAATAATAATAATAATAATAATAATAATAATAATAATAATGACAATAATATTATTATTATTATTATATTATTTGCAAAAAAATATATAGCCTATATTTACCCCATAACACGTCGTTATGAAAATAACCAAAAAGAAGAACTGATCTTTGTTATATTTTTGTCAACCAAAGTACATCTGTTTTATGGTTGTTTATATTTCTCCATAGTTTATTATATAACACATTTTATCAATAAACTGTTTTTATCACAAAAGGACATTTAGCAACCAACTTTATTGCCTTTACTCCGGATTGAGAGAGATGGTGGAGGTCCATAAATGGGTTGCGCTCTGATACTTAGATCTAAGGCTGGATTCAAGAAATATACTCATCCGTTTCTTTGCTGATATCTGGAGCCACGCAAATGTATACAAACCCGCCCTCTGCTCATTGTAAGCCGCCAGATTTCTCCTGACTAACATTCTTTTGAGGGTGAAAAGGATCAACGGCATTACATTAAAGTGCTTAAAAGAGAGTTTAGAAGCCAAACGATGTCAGAACTGTCGTTCATCAAGAACTTATGATTCAGAGAGGCAACAAAAGACCTCTGTGAAGAACCACCGACTGAAGATGTGTTGCATCACTTTCTAGTTCGAGTGGAATATTCTGGTACATCCAGGCCAGCTTTTCATTCTAGTCAGAAAATTCAGCCTTTGACTTTTCCCTTATAGTCCAAGGACAGTACGTTTAAAAACAATTAAAACAGTTAATATAAAGTTCAGTATGCATGCGTGTGTTCCTACATTTAAACATAGCCTTTAGGCTAATCTGAATAAAATTAAAAGACCAGAAGCATATTAACCAATGGGTTTGTGAAAGCGCAAGAGAATTTTACTTAGCCTAATCGATTAATTTACAAACCTGATGTAGAGAACCACAATTGGGCTACATTTTGCCAACCAAATGTGTTGGTTCGTCAGATAAGTTCTAAAAATAACCTGAATAAGTAGCTATTTATTTTTAGTTAAAGGCCTGAAGCCTAGCCTATATGAAACAGCTTTGAACAATTAAATATGATAAGGTGTTGATATGGTCGTCACCATTCAATACAAAAGCTATTTCCCTAAAAGCTGTTGAATCAACATCATGTCAAACAATGAAACAAATAGACTATGAGGCAAAGGCCGGATATTTGCATTGAAATATTTAATGACTTCGATTTTAACAATTACATTTAAGAAACATTTAATTTACATTATTTTCAGTGCAAATTATAGGCAAAATATCATACAAATCAAATTAACAAATAGTATAAGACAATACATTTACATTGTGTAAATAGACTATTTTCAAAGTTCAGTAAGTGGTTCAGAGGATAATTCACAAGAGCAATATCTTTTTCCTTTTAAAGGAAAAAAAGTCAAAGACATCGTACTTCATAGTCCTACTTGTGGGGTTGAAGGAGGGAAAATTGGACATTTCTTATTATTTAACACAGTGGAGGCGCTACTGTAAGACACATTTCACTTGTAATCTCGACTTTGAGACTACAGCATTTGTGTTAAATTAGCAGTCTTGTTCTTGTGCTCTTGTATTAAAAGAGCGTGGTGTTCATAGTAAGATTTGCGCCGACCCCATTGTTTCTGTGAGCGCATTGCTTGGTGTCGCGTCTTCACTCATCCCGGACGGAGGCCCGCTGATGATCACACTGGTCTTGTTGTGTTCTGGGATGTCGACGTCACTTTTGTCCTCGGGTCCTTCCTCAAAGTCGGACTCGCTATGTTCGCTTTCGCAGTCGGATTCCTCGTGCTCCTTCTGATCGCTCTCTGTCTGCGCCTTGTCTGGCTGTTCTTTCTCTTTGTCCTTCTGTGCCTGTGCCTCTTTTGAGTGTCTCCATTTCATTCTTCTGTTCTGAAACCAAACTTTGACCTGAGGAGACATAGCAGTGAGTTGAACCGTCTGTCTGGCTCTGCGCATGCAGAACAATACAGTTAGATAGGCTGTTGTGGCTACGAGTGTCATCTCTCTCTCTTTCTCTCTCTCTCTCTCTCTCTCTCTCTCTTCCTCTCTCTGTCAGTGTCTGTGTTTGTGAGTGTGTGCACGCGTGTCATTGTGAGTGTGTGCACGCGTCATTGTGTAGGCCCCAAACTCACAAATGCAGCGCTTTAATGTTTTAATGGTTAATGGCGTATCTGACATTATATCTGAATTAATTTGAATTAGCCTATATTTTCCCCAGTTTTTTTTAAAGGCCGTTTGCTTCTCGAGTAGGCTGACGGGCAACCTTATGAAATAGGATTTCCCTATATGACCCCTATTCCGTTTGCTATAATTGAGTATAATCGACTTTCATTTCCCCAGATCTCATCATTTCGCAACTTTTTTGTAATGTTGGCCGACATACTGACATTGCTGGGTGTGTGCCGCCACTTCCCCTATCGATAGCCCAGTTACATTTTTATCTCAGCTCGAAGAAGGTTTTTCAAACATTAAAATACAAGCCATGGTAAAATGAAAGTATCAGTGATATGTGCTTGTCTGTTCTCAATATGATGACATACCTGAGCGTCCGTGAGGCCTAGCATCGCAGCAAGCTGTTTTCGGTCGGGTTTGGTGACATACTTCTGTATTTCAAAACGTTTTTCAAGACCTTTTCGTTGAAGGTTGGAAAACACAGCTCTGGACCAAGATCTTTTTCTCTTGTACGTCTGTGGCATGGTGTCTTTCGTAAGAACAGCATATGGCCCTGTGTGGGTAAGGAAAAATGCATGGTAAAGAACAGGAGTCATACCCTTTGAAATGTCTAGGCCCATGTTCATTTGTTCAATGCGCACAAATGCCTACTTTAATGAAATATAAATACGTGATAGGACGCAAATCTAAGCTAGGTGTCTATTTGGCCTTGATGATAATCGAGTGTGTGTAGTAGGCTACACTACCTGGAAAGGAGTCCTGAAACTGATGTTGCCCTGAATGCCTCGCTGCGTTGCCTAAAGAACTCATCCTGGACGACGCGTCGTTCATCACCGGATCTAGGGATGCGAAGTACTGGCTCGCCGGAGGTTGCACGGAGACATGGACTGCTGACTGTCGGTTAGAGCTAACAATAGACGTGAGATCTGGTATAAAACGAGAGAAAGGTCAAATGAATTTCGTGTGTGGGTCAACCAGCCCTGACATTCTCATAAAACCACACAGGACTGCAAGCCAATTATGAGGGTGAAAGTTGTGTCTAGCCTGACCTTATGTTTTGCCAACTCTGACACTCTGCATATCAATATTACAATTTTAATTAAATGAAATATTTCAGAATGTAAATCTATAACTTTTGATGCAAGACAGAACTTCCATTTCAAATGCAAGAAAACAAATGTCATGGAAGGCATGTCACAGCCAAAGGAATTCACAGATAAAGTTAAACGAATACTGCCTTACCTCGTAATGACGACATTTCTTTTACTTTTGGATCAAAGTCTGTGGACAAAATTCGATCAATTCCGAACTTGAGATCCTTGCTTGATGGTGGCGGTGCTTGCTGGGAGTTGAGCGTCGTTCTGGAGACCGCGGTTAAGTGTATTCCATGCCTGTGATAAGGGGATGCAGGACTGCCTCTTGCACTGAAGACAGTCGCCTCCGGCGCCACCGGAGAAGGACGCAAAGGGGATCCAGAGGAGTGGATCTGAGTACGGGGTCCTACATGAGCCATCAGTGCTGATGATCCGGGAAGACTGTCCGTATCGCCGACATGTAAAATATCTGCTATACAAAATGACGGTTTTTTCATGGTATCCATTGCGAAACCACCGGAGCAGTATGCTGACCAAAGGCTGAAATTGGACGCATAAAACGGATTTAGTCCGGCGGTGTACATCCTGACCACTTAACACTTTGTTTGTCTGGAACAGTGATATTAGAAAGCGTCCGCATGTAATGGCAAATAGAGTAACCGTATGTGGCTGTCCTACATATGTTGGAGATTTCTCAAACTAGTATGAAACTTTACTCCGATCCAAGTAGTTCTACAAGAAAGTTTGTACATGTGCACTGATTGGCTGCGCAATGGGCCAATGAGAGCAGCGCGCAAGGGTGCGCATGTATTCCATGCTACTCCATAAAAACAAATTAACTGGTGCTCTGTTGTGTTCTACTGTAAGTATGTGACAGAGAGGTATGTTTTTGTTTACAAACAACTTTAAGATCTGATTAACATACTAAGGTATGTTCTATAGCCTAGGTTCTCTGTGTTTAGCATCACTCTCTCTCTCTGTCTCTCGCTCGCTCTCTCTCACACACACTCTTTCGCTGTGTGTGTGTGTTTGCTTGTCTGTGTGTGTCTGTGTGTATTCATGTATATTTCTATTTCTATGTCTATGTGTGTTTCGAACAGCGAGGATATGCTCACGTGGCAAATATGTGTAAGTCTATTCGAACGCATCATTGATTTTCATCTTCACATCATGGACACGCACTGAAATAACATCAGTAGCCTATGGGTTTAATGTGACATAGGATATCTTCGAGCAAAGCTTCGATTTGTGCAACAGTCTGGATATCATTAGCCATATGCAATTACTGTCAGTGTCAAGTGGTTTCAACTCCTTTCGGGAGCACCGCTTGCATTGGTCATTCAATGCTATACGGTCATTAATATTGAACCAAACGTCATCATAATTGAATGCAACGTTGCCTAAGAAGAATAGCCTACCTAAGAATTGTGATAGGTTCCTCACAACAGGGGCCTCTGAGTGCAGGAAACTCGGGTTTATTAGATGCAGGTCATCCTGTTTTTGATGGGCCCTGATTTGCGCTAAATGAGCGGATACGCCTGCTAGATCTGTCCAAAAATAGCACTTGTTTTAGTATTTTAGGATACAGCAGAAATCCTTATTTCTTCCGGTCAAGGGGGGGAATTTTTATAATGACTGTTAGAACTTCCTTTTTTCAATATTTGTGCAACTTTATCTCGACCTGCAAGTTGTACAGTGACGCAAATCCGCCCTCTCGCTCATAATAAACAGAGGAAATCTATTCCCTTCTACAACGAAAACACAATTAACTTCAGAGGCGATACTTCTTCCATTTGGAGACGTTGCACTTGCACAAGACAACGGTCGTAGAGAAGCTGATTATAGATATGATACTGTTATGGTTATTATTGATGATTGATCATAATTTTGACGAGAGCGTCAATAGTATTCTCGCAACAACAATAACATAAACAATAATAATGATGACAACAACAATAACGATAATAATAATAATAATAATAATAATAATACAAATCCATGACCATGACATCCATAATACTACATTAATTTGTGGTTATTGTTTTATTTATGTTTCATTTTGGAAAATAAAAATATTGGTGTTCAGACAAAGATAATACACCGGTATTTTGGGGTCGTAAAATGAATCATTATAAGCACCTTTACAACGGCAGCTATTGTTCCATTGGGACTATTAGTTGACCTGCAAATAATTCTAAAGACGCTATAAATATCAATAGGTTGGTTCTCTCCCACTGCTGCTTTGACCGGCTGATTCATAGCCGGATGAGTCTATGACCCTGGCTGCCTCCTATCACGGTGTTTTCGAGTGACACTTTTCCGGGTTAAATTTAGAGATGAAATGTAACGTTTGCTCTCGACGGAGAAACAAGGCAGAGGAAAAGGATGTCGGCTTACGGGGGGGCTAAGCTCTCACCAATTATTCCAGGTGCCACTAGTGCGGAAAGCTTATAAAAATCCTCTAACATTAACATATGTCGATTTAGACACGCTATGATATTTACTTCATAACATAAAATACTCAGCGACATGCAGTTTACACATCAGTGCTTTCTTTTCAATAATGAAAAATACCAAAGCCAAGGCCTAATGCTGAAGAAAGCAGTGGGCCCTTCTGCGTGGCTTGTTCGCGCTTGTTCACATCAATTTAATGTGATTGGCCGAAGCAAATAAGTAGCGACTAGAACCAATCACATCAGGGGGATATTCCAAGTAGGCTGCGTGGTTTAGTGACAAACTTGGTGACGTTTGGGAAACGTCCTAATAGAGGAGCCATATGGCTTCATTTTCCATAAGAAACTAAGTAGGCTAGGCTATACCAGAGCTCTCCTACTTTACAACTGAGTTAATTTACCCTGTTAGTCACTAAACCACGTAGCCTACTTGGACCCCAATCTGCGCATAATAACACCAACAACTTGAACAACTGGCCTGAGTTGAAATTTAGAGTTCCATTGTCAAAGTTAATGCATTAAAGTTGACTCTTCTATACCTTACCTGTCTGATCAAAATCTATTTGATTGCCATATTTTTAGCATAGGTATAAGACTCTCAACTCTCCATGAATTGTTAAGTCATTGTTCTTAATTCTATGAGGGTGGAGGGTCAAAGCCTGAAGGATACAATGATCCATAAATGAGTCACACATCATAGATACAACTGGGGTTGAGCTAGCAGCTGCCACACACACAGAAACATACGTGCACATACGCACACGCGCGCACACACACACACATTGTTGTTGCTCGAATTTGTTCTGTTATTTTATCCTCAGGAAACTTATAACAACACAGGAAAATTCAATCAACCCTATGGCCAATGACTCTGAATCAAGACTTGGACACAATTAAATAATTTCCATTATTAAACACCCAGAATTATTATTCCCTACAGCGGACCTGCACCTCCCGCCAAGATGACTATTTCTGGTAATGTTTGCCTGAGGAAGGAACTTTTGCAGATTTAATGGGCCTGCGGCATTGTGACCCACGTTCTCTATGGCAGAGTGCCATCATTTCCACTGAGACAGAATTAACTACTGAAGGCTTCTGGTGTTTATACCTTCATCTCAGACAATATCCCAAGCCTGAAAAACAATCCATGGTTTTTGGTGACCTCCCTTAACACCAAAAAAAAAAAAGAGAGAGATTGAAAATACATTGTATGATATTGTCAATCAAGTGACAAAACATTGTGTGATATTGTCTGGTTAACAAAAAGGTGCAATTTAAGATTTGTGGGATGCTGGTCAACAAGTGTGGGCACAGCAAAACAAGAGATTAGGCAAAGAAAGATTAAGCACAGAAAACCATAAACCAAATGGGCAGGACCTTTGAAATTTCACCTCGTTACCCAGGTTGAAATGAGGTAAAGGCTTCATCTCATGTCCATCAACAGAAGGTTATTTTCCCTGACTGCCTTCCTACCTTTTAAAAATAATAAACCTTTTGGCTGAAATAATATGAAGACAATATAACTGTAATCCAATTGAAAATGGCACCGATAAAATACATCGGACTGGACCTTATGGAAATATAAATATAGTATATCTGTAAAGGAGATTTCTCAATAACATCACTTTAATTGAAGAATGTTTAAAATGTTTTTAGACAGAAAAAAAAAAACTTTTGAACATTCATATAGCTCGTAAGATGCAAAACAAAGCATTGATCATGAATTGTGATCTGAAATCATGCATTAGAGCTTATATAGGAAAAGATCCAATCAAGTTTCATTTGCAATGGTAAAATCATCTCCTGCAGTGTGGCCCAGGGAGATTTAAATGTTTGTTATTGTTTCTAGATATTTGAAGTCATCCATGGTGACCTGTTGCTAAGTGGAGCTCTTGGATTTGTGCACTGAAAGCCCCAGCTGCCATTCATAAGAGATTAGGTCCATCATGCAGGAATCATAAAAAGTGAAATATCATAATGCTTGACTACCGATCATGGGAAAATATGGTAACCTCATGGAATATTTTTTTCCATATCCAAGAAATTGCTTCCCTGAGGATTACTCCACACAGGCTTCTGGGACAGGCTCAAGCAACTGGGATCAGGACTTTATGACAGTCACTGGAACCATCTGTCAAATATAAATAATTACATTATTTAACATGCATTTGATGAAAAAGCTACCAGACAAAATTAGGGACTAAAAACATAACATGACTAACGTGCATGTTGTCACATATGGAGATTAATATTGACCAGGCCTAAACGGAACTTAACTTCAGTGTCTATAATATATCATTTCTCATTATTTCCAAATAGTTCTGTAGACCTACTTGTATCTTTGAAAAAGGTACAGATATAGGTAAGAGCAAACTCCTCACTGAATTGCTCCAAATTGTCTATTATTTCAGTTTATTTTCATCTTCTAATGTCAGTCTACAAATATGTGCATTACTCTTTTTAAGAAAATGTGCTTTTGCCACTTGAAGACAACTTTTTTCTCCAAATGATTTCTCATACACATATACACATCCCTCTCTCTCACGTACACACACTATCCTTGGCTTGCATGGACAGGCTAAACGTTCCTGATTCATCTTCAAGAAGGATATTAACAAACTATTATAAGAACATGAGATGAACATAAGAGAGAAAGCCTAATGACATTCGCCTTAGCCTACCCTTTCTTTTAAACAGTCCGAGGGGCTCTTTAATGGAAGCTTTTAAATATGATGGTGTCCCATGTCTGTACATTAACAGGCACTTTGTTTACATAAAAACAGCCTCAGCACAGATTAAAGCTGCTCTTCGTGCTCTTTAGTGTCATGGAAGAAAGGTCCTCTAATTACTCAAGGTCAATGTACACAGGGTTAAATCAAATTCATGGAGTGCCCCAGGTCGCCATGTTAAATACGAAAAAGAGTAATGGAAACGCAAAAAGGTCATCATAACAAACCATTACTGTTTCTTCTCCCAGTATCTTGGCAGGCATCCCGTTAATGCTGTTTAACTGCGCACTCTCTGTAATGGTAGGCCCACTCTTGTGACAGACCCGCTCCGCGGCGTGCAAAAAAAGCTTTTCCCGATTAGGCCTTCGATGTCCCTGTAGTGATCAGTTGTGCATTGTTTACAGCAACCCATCGCTGTTGATGCAGCCCAGAGCCTGCCATTGCTAGAACATTATACAGTTGTCTAGCCCTGTCCCAAGGGCTGGGCTACAACAGCAATTAATTGCCATAATAACAGGACGCAAAACCCATATTAGCAGGTGGTAAAATTTAACACCGGAATAAATCGGGCAGCAGCGACACAGCAGGTGCCTTACTAGCCAGATGTAATGATGGATATGTTAAACTTTTGTCTACTTTCCCTCAAACACATCTGTATGCGTGTGCGTGTGTGTAGGCTATCTGTCAATAAAAAAACACAAGAATCAAATGTCATACAACAATCTTCAGCTACGCTCCAGAATGATCACATAGCCTAAATAGGCCTGTGTAATATTTTGGAAATAGGCCTAGGCCTATATAGCCTATAATTCTTATAGTTGTTTAGTGATCAGAAAACACTGAAAGCGAACTTATAAAGTAGTCCTAACTTACCTAAGTAACTTTTATTTCACCGAGGCCCGTTAAAACATGAACCCAAAACACAGACTGAATTGCGGATTTGCAATTTACCTCGAAAGTGTGCCCAACGTTTAACTGCACACAGGCCTAATAGCAGTAGGCCTATACAGTTAACCTCATAACCTGCAAACCAGACGCCTCAGACAGTCATAAGAAACTATTAGCTGAAATTATTCAAATGATCACTTAGAAAATGTCTTTAGGATTAATTGTTTTATTGCTTCTCTAAGTCTGCCATTTTCTGTCATTCTTCAGTTTTAATCTCCTTCGGTTTGGAGAGGTTTTCATTAGGCTACAAGCAACCTGCATTTTAGTTTGCGTCTCAGGCAATAGGCTACGGACATATTGGCAATAGGCCTATAAGGTTATTCAATGTATTCACAAAATGAAACAAATTGTCTATGGCCCTGCTCATTAAAGATTCGGTGAAATTTCTTTTCACACAATGATTTTTTTTTTATGTAGGCCTACCCCGTCTTGTTCAGCATAAGCTAATTGTTCTAAATTTGAAGATATATTTTGCTATATTTTAAATTAGTAATGATAAGGGTATACGAATTGTAGGCTACATTTCTAAGTATGTACCGGTATGTGTCTTCGTTGTTCTTTTCTTATAGCATACAGAAAATCATACAAGGTCCTGCCACCCGTAATGTCAGTAAACGTCCCGTAAAGTCAGGCCCTATGCATATCAACAAAATTACTTCCTATACATCGTGGTTTCCATCTAGTGGTGGCTTAAAATACTACAAATAGAAGTCAAATATTTTTGTTGAACATTTTCACTGATGGAAATTGAGGTAGTGTGTAAACCGTTAAATATATGTAAATATGTGATCAGTAGACTAACTCACCCTTGCTCTGAAACCAGCACATCATATTCTTCAGGCTGAATTATTCCAGTTTAACCAGGTTCTCCTTATTATTCTGTCATGAACTCAGACTATAGGCCTGGCCTACTGTCATTTAAGGGGGCGGGAAAATCTTGATTAACGTTTTTGACTGAATGATGTTGCAACCAGACAGGCCAGAATTTGACCTTAAGCTTGTTCCCAACATTTTACGAGCGCCAGGGGAGCTGACCGACCCAGGAGCCAAATGCATCTAAACCAAAGCTATTCTACATGAAGCATGTAGACATCAGTCTCATATGATTTACTATGGAAGGGAATCTTTGGCTGTTTACTGTTTGTGCATCCTATATTATACTATACTATATTATTGTTATCTACAAGCTCAGCTGTGGATAAGAATAATAATTGGGAGTATTGCAGCTGCTCTGAGGCTTGTTGTTGAGTAAATGTTGGCTACTATAGTATTCTTGCCTGTAAAAAAAAGCATCCATCTTTCCAGTGTTTTTTTCTTTCAATGTCAGTCTACAAACATGTCTAAAAGCAAATGTTCATGCCTAAGTCAACATTGATTGTTTGCTCTCTCTCTCTCTCTCTCTCTCTCTCTCTCTCTCTCTCTCTCTCTCACACACACACACTAAGGAATAAATATAGCCACAAGCGGTGATGATGGGCCCAACCACCTACAGTTCTGTGACATTTCATAATCAGAGGTGGGCAGTAACTGAGTACATTTACTTGATTACTACTTAAGTATGATTTTTGAGTGTCTGTACTTTACCTGAGTATTAATATTTTTGGAAACTTGTGACTTTTACTCCACTACACTTGAAAGACAAATATTGTACTTTTGACTCTACTACATTTAAAAAATATGAGCATGAAGTATTCGTTACTTTAAACCACATTTAATTCTTTAAATTCAATAGTGCAATTGATTTGAACATGGCTGAATTGGCTGTGGTAACGATGGTAACAACAGGTTCTTCATCAGAGCATCCTCCATGTAGCCTGGGAGAACCTAGGCGAACCTGTTAGCAATTGTGATTTGAGAAGTGGTCTGGTGTTAAAGTCCCCCTTGGTAGGATTAGCTATATTTCCCCCTCTGCTGGAGAAGTCGCTATTTATGCTATTTAAAACTGTGGAAAAAAAAATAAACGATAAAGCACATGGATTTGTTTACAAGCTAGCAAAACCGTTAGCATAAGTTCAGCAGAACAATGTGGATGTTACAAGGTAAGAAACACATTTAAAACAAATTTCTTGTTTCTCCCCTCTCTTACCGGGACCATAGTCCCAATGTTGCGAGGTTGGTTTTCCACCAGGGGACGCTAGAGAAACAGGGGAAGTCACCATTTTCACCGGAGCAGGTCATTTAACTATTCAAATGATTTCTAAACAGGTTTATTAAGTTGAAATAGTTGCCAAGTTCTCCTCTAACCAGGCTATCCTCATGATCATTGTGAAATTGGAATGAAATTAGACAATCCCCTGACATTGACCACATAGCTAGATCTTTAGCCTACATTATTAAACCATAAATAATCTCTTCATAATTGAGTTATCTGGTTTTGTATTCGGCAGTGAAAATGTTTTAGATTTGTGAACACAGAATGATTTAAATGATATTATTGCATCCATTTGAACAGTTGGTTATGGAAATAAGCTAAATGTTTTTGTTGGATGTAAGGAACTAAAGGTCTCTTCAAGTCCTATGACCGACCAAAGGATGTATACCCTAATGACCAAATAAACATTACATTTCAATACAATAAAAAGGAATACTTGAACTTCTGAATACTTAAGCATTTTTAAAAGCAAACTGTACTTCAACTTATAAGTAAAAATCAGACTTAGCAACTTCCACTTGCATTGGAGTTAAATGTCACATGGTGTATCTATACTTTCACTTAAGTAAAGGAATTGTGTACTTTGTCCACCTCTGTTCATAATCCAACAATGCACTCACATGTGGTGTGTGCTGTTGTATGTGGAGTGAAGGGGTGGCTTCCAAATCCTTTTTCAAAAGCCCTGAATCTTTTGTTTTAGGTTTTTTAAACATTAAGCTTTATCATTTCTGATATAATCTTCAGTTTCTCTTTAAAGAAAGTGCACTATAAAATACGTGTATTGTGGCATATCAGAGAACTTTCATCAAATATGCTGAATTGCATTATTGCGTTGTATCCTAACCTGGGGGTCGTTCCTAGAAAAGTTAGCAACGACGTTGCTCAACCACCGTGGTACGACACAACTTGCGACCAAACAACGTTACACCTGTTTCCAAAAAGCATCGTACCTGTGTTGCAATTCGCTACCTCCAACGTTCGAACACCGTAGTTCCAACAACGTTGTTGATGATGCAGCGATGCATATCATTGGTGGAAACAATGGCAACGTGTAATACCCCACCCCCTAGAAATGTCCTGTCACGGCCTATGTCGACATTTTTCTAATTTAAACCGAGTGATTAATGCTGGCATTGTCATTTCCATCAGCAAAAACCTAAACCTATTGCAAGCATACAAAAAAGTTAACTTAAGCCGACCAATATTAGTCATTATTTGGGTTAAATATCTATGTTGGAAAAAATATATAGCCTGGATGAATTACTGGGTATCACAAGTTTTAAGAAACTGTCTCGTGGCTTAAAGGCAGAGCGTCGGTGCACTGCACGCTTGGCCGGAGTTCGCATCCTATCTCTTCTTTTCACCTCTGAGTAAGAGTAGGCCTACGAGACACAACAATAGGTATTGACCATTTATTTACTCTACATCGAGAGACCAATAGGTACAAGACATCAGTCAAAAACTAGAAAAGCATTTCCTGAAGGAAATACAGTGCATGAAAATGCAAAAAATATTATGTAAAATATCATACAGAGTAAAAACAAATAATGCAGATATAGTTACAATAGTATTGCTAGAGTACATATGTTGGTTGTTATGCCAAATTAAGTGGTTGCTATGCTGGTTGCTTGGGTAATCCTGTTGGTTGCTGTGGTGGTTGCTAGGTTGACATTGAGGTGGTTGCTAGGCTGTTGCTAGGGTATTTGACATGGTTGCTAGGCTGTTGCTAGGGTATTTGACGTGTTTGGTAGGCTGTTGCTAGGCTGTTGTTAGGGTAGTAATGGTGTTTGCTATGCTGTTGCTAGGGTACTTTAAGTGGTTGCTAGGCTGTTGCTAGGTTAGTTGTGGTGGTTGCTATGCTGGTTGCTAGGTTAAACTCATTGGTTGTTATATTTTTTGCTAGGTTGTAACAGTGGAAGTGGTTGCTAGGCTGTTGCTAGGGTATTTTACATGGTTGCTAGGCTGTTGCTATGGTACTTCAGGTGGTTGCTAGGCTGTTGCTAGGTTAGTTGTGGTGGTTGCTATGCTGGTTGCTAGGTTAAACTCATTGGTTGCTATATTGGTTGCTAGGTTGTAACTGTGGAAGTGGTTGCTAGGCTGTTGCATGGGTATTTGACATGGTTGCTAGGGTTCTTTAAGTGGTTGCTAGGCTGTTGCTAGGTTAGTCGTGGTGGTTGCTATGCTGGTTGCTAGGTTAAACTCATTGGTTGTTATATTGGTTGCTAGGTTGTAACTGTGGAAGTGGTTGCTAGGCTGTTGCTAGGGTATTTGACATGGTTGCTATATTGGTTGCTAGGGAGATGAGGTTTAATAGTTGGAATGACTGAACAGTTAAATAGGTGGTTAGTTTAAATGGTTAAATTATTTGAGAGGTATATGAGGTTTAATATAGTTAGAATGACTGAACAGTTACATAGGTGGATACCTTAAATGGTTAAATTATTTGCTAGGTAGATGAGGTTAATATAGAATGACTGAACAGTTAAATAGGTGGATAGTTTAAATGGTTAAAATATTTGCTAGGTAGATGAGGTTTAATATAGTTGGATTGACTGAACAGTTAAATAGGTGGATAGTTTAAATGGTTAAATTATTTAATAGGGAATTATTGTAGTGATGACTTTTATTTTGAAACAGTTGTGGACAGAGGAAACAGTTGAACAATATGTGTAGTCTTAAGAGAATGAGACTGTATGCTTAAAGCAGAGCCGGTTGATAAAGCGAGACGATTCATAAGAGGGTAAATTCTGGCACGTTGTGACTTGGGGTTCTAAGCTGTCACGCCCATTTAGGAGTCTAGCGGGAGGTCCAGTGTCTATGTATTCCTATGGGAGAAATGAACATATTCTCGGAATATGACCAATCCCTTAGCCCTACATTCAGCGATGTAAGTTTTGAACCCATTTTCTACAAGCCACATGTCTCCCTAACATTCCGACACCGAAATTGTATTTTCCAACGAAACAAATAAAGACAAAAATAGCTTTGTTTGTGATCTGTCACTGTCTCCTCAAAGCTCTGGTGCACAGCCACCTGTTCTCAGAGGCTCTAGACTAGTTCCACCTTTTGTTTTTAGCCAGCAGCCAGACCAGCACCCTGACTTTGCTGAATTACTGAAGCTAAGCAGGAACAAAGTAGGAAATGAAAACAATTTGACAAGTGTGACTTATTTTTGTGGAAAAAATGTGCCGGACTGGGCGGCGGTCATATTATGTACCGCTCTGCGGTACATCTAGTTTTGTTGGAAGTTAATCTAAAGTGGGTTGGAAAGACAATACGCTTCCTACAAGGACAAGACTATAGTTTACCCAGGGACGGATTAAACAAATATGGGCCCCTGTGCACAATATCAAAAAAGCCCCCCTCCCTCCCCTGACCTTAACGGGCGTTTTTTTATGCGCATGCAAGTGGCGCGGCGCGTGCAGCCAGCGCTTCTCTCTTTGCTGTCGCTGTGCAGGCTGCTGCACAATTTCACACAATGAAAATGTACTACATTATGTCATATATTATAACTCAGGCCCACACAGAAATGAATTCCAGCAGCTGTTTTTATTATTAGGCTGTAATCTCTCTTTGCTGTCCAAACAGTCTACAGCAACATTTTTCACTTAACGGACCGGACAACAGTTTCGAAATTCTGGCTGTTAAATATACCCTTTTAACGCACTTTAACAGAGCAAGCAGGGCCCGTTTTCTGTCTGACTCAGGTGACGTGAACATTGGCTAACTGCATGATAAGGTTTTCACTTCACTGCTGCTTGACACTACCTTGCATGGAGACATATTTCACGTTAACAGTGGAGATGTTAGCAAAACTATAGCCTTTGGTAGTGATGTAGTACTCGAGTCCGGTCTCGAGACCAATTTCTGCTTTCTCGGTCTCGTCTCGGACTCGTTCCTTCAAAGACTCGGTCTCGGACCACAGTGGGAGGAGAAGGACTCGTAATTTCAGACCGAGTCCTCGAGACCAACGCATTTTTTATGTTCATATAAAAAAACAGACAACACATAACAACAATAATAATAAAATGCAATGTTGACCGGCATTATTTAAAGATGACATCCCATGGTGCAATGCATAGATACTGCCGTCAGAGCCGTTTATTTATTTCTATGGCTCTGCTGCCGGTGAGTGTCTGTAGGTCAGCATAGTCCATATTAGGACGTTAAAACTGCTCCTCTAAACAATTCCCAATCTAGCTTAGTCTGTAGGCCTAACTGTTGATTATTAACTGGGGTGATATTAAATTATGAATATTAAAACTGAAATTTTTTTATGGTCTTGGTCTCGACTCGGTCTTGACTCCTAAAGGACTCGGTCTCGACTCGGACTTGCTTCCTCAAAGACTCGGTCTTGACTCGGACTCGACTGTATTTGAAAACCAACAGACTCGGTCTCGACCCTTCAAAGACTCGGTCTTGACTCGGACTCGGCATAGGCGGTCTCATCCCCATCACTAGCCTTTGGTAAATGGAGATGCAAATCATCTCCCTAATTAATTTCTTTTGTTCATTATGCGCTCACTCCAGCGAGACGAGTGAAATAAGTGTAGGCCTATCTGTCATCGGCATCGCCATAGGCTATTTGCTACGATATAAGCTACTGTTAGGCCCACAACAAGTCGCGATTTATTAGGCTATCCAATCGCTATGCTGTTTTCATGAACATTGCAGGAATCCACTTCATTCACTTACCCACGAGTGGGTCAGTTTTACTTTCGCAAACATGCATACACATTGAATGAGCACTCATAGCCTACCACTTCCACCTAATGTTATGCCTCTATATTTTATGAATTAAGAAGTATTTGTTGATCAGGAAAACATTTAGTTTATTTTTCTTTCGGTCCGCGGTTCCATAACACCTTTCAGTTGTGCCGCAAATTAACAGACAGAATCACCGGGCATAATCTAGCCTAAATTCATGGCGATTTTTTTTTAAATCCGAGGGCCCCCATTGGCTGAGGGCCCCTGTGCACGTGCACACTTGGCACAAGCCATGATCCGTCCCTGAGTTTACTGCAGAGAACGTCTAATAAGGGTAGGATGATTTCTGCATGATATGTAATTCCCTTTTCTTCTTGAAGCTGAAATAAATCTGAGAATGTTTATCGGACATGCTTGGTTTTCACTGTCTGTAGGTAGGCTACATTAATCTTAAATTATATCAATAGCCTAGGACACAGGTAAAATAATGTTACCTTTAGCATTGGTTGAGTGATGGAGGCCAATTTGATTATTGATGTATTTGTAGAAAACCATAAATGCGGTTATGCTACCAAGCAAATTGATAACAGCACTAATTGTATCTTTCGACTGTCATCTCATTTGCTTATGACCATAACCTAGGCTACTAACAGGAGCTAAGTGAGTTAGCCACATACGTGATGGTTTTTTTTATTATATTATTTGGGTTTTTTTATGCCTTTAATGAGAGGACAGTGGAAAATGACAGGAAGCAAGTGGGTGAGAGAGTTGGGGTGGGATCCGGAAAGGACCACGGGGCTGGAATCGAACCCGGGTCGCCGGCGTACAGTGCAGGTGCCCCAGCCAGTTGCGCCACAGCTGGGGCCATGTGATGGTTTTTTAATGGAAAATATATAGGCTACCTGAAAGATAACCTGTCTATGATGCATCCTAAACACCGGGCTGGGACATTTCTGCTCAAAGTCTCAAAAAGCATCTGAGTCAACGTTCATTCCCAAACACCCATATAGGCTACTTCAATCCTCTATTTTCAAAGGTGATTCAAGTAAGGAAGAGCATGGCTCAAAGTAAAGTAACTAGGACTGAAACTACATAAATTCGTCAAAGTGAATAATTTGTGTACAAGCGTCAGTACCACGGGGAGCAACTATGTAATTTTGAAGTCCATCGAACGTACATGAAGTGTAACCAAGAGAACAACAACAAAAACATTAGGTTACATGACCCCTAATAATAAAACAACAATAATACGCAGCACTATTTAAAGGGGGTACGACGAGCCTTGTGCTCCGCGAACTCATCCACGATGCTCTGTGTATGTCCATTTTCTTTGCTCTCTCATTCTCTATGGACAACATGGCAAGTCCACTCAGTCTCTCCTGTCCCACTGTGCTCCTCAAGTGGTTTTTAATGATCTTTAACTTGGAGATGAGCGCTCAGAGGTTGCAACCAGGGGGGTCAAGAGCGTGCAGATTAGCTTCGGCATGTTAGCATACGCCATTTTCAAATATGGCGCTGCATGGAGCATTTGGAACCAGCTCCATGCACGAAAATCCGTGTTGGGCACGAGCTCTCATGCACGCATTACATGTTGGTGGTGGTACCTATCCGGCGGCTACAGCCAAACGTTATTCAGTGCGTATTTCTTGAGGAGCCTATGAGAAGACGTGCATATTGTGGTTGTTTATCCATCATATGACAAATAAAGAAAATTGTATTGATCTTGTTTCGTTGTTGTTTGTCCCGAACAAACATAGCCTAAACATGATTAAAGACAATCAATTACACAACAGCGGCATAAAGACCTTGTCTCGTTACACCATGGGTCTCCAACACGTTGCCCTCAACCTATATATAGCCCCTTTGGAGCTTGCCAGAGGCTGAAGCACTAGGCTACTACATTTAAACACAATTATTGCCTTGAGGCATTCCAGCCTACGAATTTAATAAAAAGTAAACCGTGCATAATTAAAAAAAAAACTCAGTTTAGGCTACCCGCTATGCAATAAGGTTTCCATTAGAGCACAGCTACGTTCAATGAATGAAGGAAAGGCCTTGTCTCAAGAATAAACAGCTGAAAATTCCAACACTTTTTTTCAACTACACGAAACTTTACAGTGATCATCAAATACCCTCTAGATTTAAATGCCCATCAGTCTCAACATTTAACTATATAACAAAAGTCAAAAAGTAAATTAAATCCCATACCAAAACCGAAAATCGTCTGCGTTTGATAGCCTGGTATGCGCTCCAAACAAAACGCATGTCTCACAATAACATTACAATGTAAGAAATAAAGGTCTGCCTCGAATAAGCCTACCTCAAATAAATACCTGTGCTTTGCAGCCTAAGTAAATAGCAGACCCTGGACATAATTTAGGATTTACGGAAAATATGTAATCATATGATGTTGGACGCCTGGCAATGCTCTGGCCGTCTACTGTGCCTCTGACACCGCTGCCTCATTTGGATGGTAACTCCACAGGTGAGCGCGAAGATTGGATGTCGTGGATGCGTAAGTAAACTGTTGAGTCCGCAGACAACATTCTCTTTAACCGTTACTTTACCATCTGCGGTGTACAACTTAAAGTAAAGACACCACATTTTAGATGAGTTGGGGACGTAATTGTCCGCTCAGGCTGACCGTTCTGTGCGTTATCTTCAATACTATCATCAATAATATTGAATATCTTCAATATTATTTTCAAAACAGGGTGGCTATTGAGGAATCTGGCTCCAGTCATTATTGTGGCTACTGGCTATTATTGGCTTGATTTGGTCATGGGCCAACGCTAGAATACGTTTAGAGCACCCGCTATGAGATGGCAAACAGTTTATTATGACCGCCGCTAGCGAAGCTAGCGAAGCGGTTATATAGGGATTGTCAAAGTTTTTTTTTTTTTTTTAGTCATCTACTTCCTGAATTTTTGGTCAACGATACCGGGGACACCGAACCACCGGGGCACATGAAATTTGGTGGGTATGTAGCCCCACTAGACTTTACGGAAAAATTTTGTTTTTTGTCCCGGGGCCACTCCCGATGCTGGGGCCCCCGAACAAAAAAAAGCAGTTTTTCCTAAATAACTACCTGAACCGTGGCACTGAGGATGAAGAATCTTTTATGGTATGTTGGTCTCAAGGGCCCACATCAACCTGGCCCATAATCACTCATTTGTGATTTGCACCCCGGTAAAAAAATGAAAATGCAATATTATTCTGCTTTAATCGCCCTATCTTCAGTTAAGATGTTCAGAACTGCACCAAATTTTATGTGTATGATTGACCTGGCATTCTCTGGGGGTATGCCAAGTTTTGTAGAATTTCATCCATGGGGGGGTCTAAAAAAAAATTAGGTTATGTGTACATTTAGTGACTGTACACTCATTGGCCTGTAGATGGCGGTGCACACATATACACATGCACACACACACAGGCACCCACATACTATCGGTATTAGAATGGCCGATACATAATTACAAATTCAGTAGGATTAAAAGAAAGCCAAAATAAATATTCATCATCATCATCATGGCTGCATTTCCAGTATTGGTGATAAGTAGTAGTTTGTCCACTAGATGGCGCATCGTTGCAGTGAGACGTAATTTTGTTGGAAGTTAAAAGTGGGTTGGAAAAACAATGGACGCTTACAAGGACTGTAGTTTACCGCAGAGAACGTCTAATAAGGATGATAAGGACGATGTTCACATGAAATGTAATTCCCATTTCTTCTTGAAGCGAAATAAATCTGAGGATGTTTATCGGACATGCTTGGTTTTACTGCAGGATGCGTTAATCTTATAATATCAATAAGGACCTAGGTAATGTTACCGTTAGCGTTGGTTGAGTGATGGAGGCCAATTTGATTGATTGCATTTGTAGAAAACTATAAATGCGGTTATACCAAGAAAATTGATAGCTGCACTGTAATTGTATCTTTCTACTGTCATTTGTTGCACGTACTACAAAAATCAATGGAAGATTTACCAACGTTACACCGGTCTGATACAGTTTTGCCTATACATGCGTGAGACTGAGACGCCTGTTTATTTTTTTTTAAATGCGTGCAGGGTGTGTGAGGGGAATCGATGTGCTTTGATTACAGCTTGGTAGTTGTAGTCTGTGAAATTAAAAAGCACGGGTGTGTGAAGTATCCAAACAATGACACCTTCATTTCATTATGGCTGCTTTAGCAACACACCTTAAGCTAGGCTACTGTGTAGTGGGTCCCATTTAGAAGTGGCTACTTCATTCGCGCTTTCCTTGACTCATGGAGCTGCGTGAATTTTATTACAACTTTTCGCCACGATATGGCAATTTAAGTCCGCTTGATACTGTAAAGTAAGCCATTAGTTTTCAAAGGAGATTTTATTTGTGTAAGCCAGCATAGCCTATTGACAATTTATGTTGTAAATAGGCCTACCTTATAAGCCTACCTGTAGCTTAGGGAAGCTAACAGCTTTCTATTAGGATCTAGTTACAGTGCATGAAAATGCACTGTTCTGTTATCCGAAGTCTTCTTCTTCTTCTTCTTTTTCTTATTACAGTGCATGAAAATGCACTGTACTGTTCTTCCTAGGCTTCTTATTACAGTGCATGAAAATGCACTGTACTGTTATTCCAAGGCTTTTTACAGTGCATGAAAATGCACTGTACTGTTCTTCCTAGGCATTTTATTAGAGTGCATGAAAATGCACTCTACTGTTATCCGATTTCTTCTTCTTATTACAGTGCATGAAAATGCACTGTACTGTTATTCCAAGGCTTTTTCTTCTTCTTCTTCTAACGCAGTTAATGCAGCTTAAACCGTTTAACGTAGAAACTTCATTCAAACTATGTTACGTAGGTCTTACTTAGGACATGTGGGCTTTGTATTTTTCAACTTTGTAACTTTTATACTTTTTAAACTATTAATTAAAAACTAGTCAAAATTTCCCCATAGACTTAACATGGGCTGATGACATCACAATAGAGCCGTTAAGCAATTAGAATCCTATGGCAGGTGTTCGGGCCACCTGGACCAACTGCCAGTCTCAGGCTTTAAGCATACAAACTGGCCCTATTAAGACTACACATCTTGTTCAACTGCTTCCTCTGCCAAAAACTGTTTCAAAATAAGTCCTCACTACAATATTTCACTGTTAAACAATTTAACCCTTTAAACTACTGAACTTTTGAACTGTTCAGCTATTGTAACTGTTACTTGTCATCAACTATGACTCCTACCCACTGTAGCTAGTTAGCATGGTTAGCATAGTTAACATGTTAGCATGTTAGTTAGCATTTTAGCAAAACTGATAAAATGATTAGCTAAACTAGCTAAATGGCGTGGTTGCATAGTTAGCATGTTAGTTAGCATAACTGCTAAAAATGATTAACTAAGTTAGCTAAGTAACATGGTTAGCATAGTTAGCGTGTTAGCTAATTATTTTTAGCAGTTATGCTAACTAACATGCTAAGTCACATGGTTAGCATACTTAACATTTTAACGTTGTTAGCATGCTAGTTAGCATAGTAACTTGGTTAACATTATTATCTTTGTTAACATAGTTAGCATAACTGCTAGCGAACATTAGAGCCATTCCAAGTGTCAGTTATCGTCAACTATCTACCTAAATAATTTAACCATTTAAACTATCCACTTATTTAACCGTTTTATCATTCCAACTATATTAAACCTTATCTACCAAGTAAATCATTTACCTATATAAACTATCCACCTATTTAACTGTTCAGTCATGCCAACTATATTAAACCTCATCTACCTAGCAACCAATATAGTTTGTTTTTACTCTGTATGATATTTGACATCATATTTTTTGCATTTTCATGTACTGTATTTCCTTCAGGAAATGCTTTTCTAGTTCTTCTTCTAACTTTTTTGTGCGTTTAATACAGCTTCAACCGTTTAACTTAGAAACTTCATTCAAACTGAGTTGCGTAGGTCTTACTTATCTGACTTCAGCTATGTATTTTTCAACTTTGTAACTTTTATACTTTTTAATCTATTAATTAAAAACTACTCAAATTTCCCCATTGACTTAACATTAGATTATGACATCACAATAGAGCGATTAGAATCCTATGCCAGGTGTTCAGGCCACCTGCAGCCACTGTCTCAGGCTGTCTCAGTCTTTAAGCATACAATATGGCTGTATTAAGACTACAGATCCTGTTCAACTGCTTCCTGTGCCCAAACTGTTTCAAAATTGCCCACAACTGTTTCAAAATAAAAGTCCCTTTAAACTATCCAACTTTTTAACTGTTCAACTACTGTCAACTGTTCAACTGTTGTAACTGTCAGTCAACTATGACTCCCATCAACTGTGTCCTCTGCCTTCAACTATTTCAAAATAAAAGTCCTCACTACAATATTTCACTGTTAAACAATTTAACCCTTTAAACTACTGAACTTTTTAACTGTTCAGCCATTGTAACTGTTACTTATCATCAACTATGACTCCTACCCACTGTAGCTAGTTAGCATGTTAGCATTGCTAACATTGTTAGCATTTTTAACACAACTGCTAAAAATGATTAGCTAAGTAACATGGTTAGCATGCTAGTTAGCATTTTTAGTAAAACTGCTAAAAATGATTAGCTAAGTTAGCTAAGTAACATGGTTAGCATAGTTAGCATGCTAGTTAGCATAACTTTTAAAAATGATTAGCTAGGTTAGCTAAGTAGCATGGTTAACATAGTTAGCATGTTAACATGCTAGTTAAAATAGTTAGCATTCCTACTAAAAATGATTAGCTAAGTTAGCTAAGTCACATGGTAAGCATACTTAACATGTTAGCATGCTAGTTAGCATAGTTAGCATACCTACTAAAAATGATTAGCTATGTTAGCTAAGTCACATGGTTAACATAGTGTTAGTTAGCATAACTACTAAAAATGAAAACATTAGCTAAGTTAACTAAGTTAAGTAACTTGGTTAACATTATTATCTTTGATAACATAGTTAGCATAACTGCTAGCAAACATTAGAGCCGTTCCAACTGTCAGTTATCGTCAATTATCTACCTAAATAATTTAACCATTTAAATTATCCACCTATTTAACCGTTCAATCATTCCAACTATATTAAACCTTATCTACCAAGCAAATCATTTAACTATATAAACTATCCACCTATTTAACTGTTCAGTCATTCCAACTATATTAAACCTCATCTACCTAGCAATCAATATAGTTTGTTTTACTCTGTATGATATTTTTACATCATATTTTTGCATTTTCATGCACTATATTTCCTTCAGGAAATGCTTTTCTAGTTCTTATTCTTCCGCTAACACATTTAATGCAGCTTCAACCGTAGAAACTTCATTCAAACTATGTTACGTAGGTCTTACTTAGGACATGGGTGCTATGTATTTTTCAGTATTGTAACTTTTATACTTTTTAAACTATTAATTAAAAACTAATCAAAATTTCCCCATTGACTTAACATTATGATTATGACATCACAATGCGGCCGTTAAGCAATTAGAATCCTATGGCAGGTGTTCGGGCCACCTGGATCAAACTGCCAGTCTCAGGCTTTAAGCATACAAACTGGCCCTATTAAGACTACACATCCTGTTCAACTGCTTCCTCTGCCAAAACTTTCAAACTTTTTTCAACTTTCAAAAATAAAAGTCCTCACTACAATATTTCACTGTTAAACAATTTAACCCTTTAAACTACTGAACTTTTTAACTGTTCCAGCCATTGTAACTGTTACTTATCATCAACTATGACTCCTACCCACTGTAGCTAGTTAGCATAGTTAGATGTTAACATTGTTAACATTGTTAGCACAAAACTGCTAAAAAAATGATTAGCTAAGTTAGCTAACTAACATGGTTAGCATAGTTAGCGTGTTAACATGCTAATTAGCATAGTTAGCATAACTACTAAATATGATTAGCTAAGTAGCGTGGTTAACATAGTTAGCATCTTGGATGTTAGCATTTTTAACAAAACTGCTAAAAATGATTAGCTAAGTAATATGGTTAGCACAGTTAACATGCTAGCATGTTAATATGCTAGTTAGCATTTTTAACAAAACTGCTAAAAATGATTAGCTAAGTTACATGGTAAGCATGGTTAACATAGTTAACATGCTAGTTAGAATAGTTAGCATGACTACTAAAAATGATTAGCTAGGTTAGCTAAGTCACATGGTTAACATAGTGCTAGTTAGCATAACCATAAAATGAAAACATTAGCTAAGTTAACTGCTAAGTAACTTGCTAACATTATTATTTTGGATAACATAGCGGCATAACCGCTAGCAAAACATTAGAGCTGCTCCAACTGTCCTATCATATCGCCAATTATCTACCTAAATAATTAAAACCATTTAAATTATCCACCTATTAAACCGCTCAATCATTCCGTGATATATTAAACCTTATCTACCAAGCACATCATTTAACTATATAAACTATCCACTTATTTAACTGTTCAGTCATTCCAACTATATTAAACCTCATCTACCTAGCAACCAATATAGTTTTTTTTTACTCTGTATGATATTTTACATCATATTTTTTGCATTTTCATGCACTGTATTTTCCAGGGAAATGCTTTTCTAGTTCTTTTCTTCTTCTTCTTCTTCTTCTCTAACGCAGTTAATGCAGCTTAAACCTGTTTAACGTAGAAACTTCATTCAAACTATGTAATGTAGGTCTTACTTAGGACATGTGGGCTTTGTTTTTTTCAACTTTGTAACTTTGATACTTTTTAAACTATTAATTAAAACTAGTCAAAATTTCCCCATAGACTTAACATGGGCTGGATGATATCACAATAAAGCCAAGTAAGCAATTAGAATCCATGGCAGGTGTTCCGCCACTGGATCAACTGCCAGTCTCAGGCTTTAAGCATACAACTGGCCCCATAAGACTACACATCCTGTTCAACTGCTTCCTCTGCCAAAACTGTTTCAAAATAAAAGTCCCTACTACAATATTTCACTGTTAAACAATTTAACCCTTTTAAACTACTGAACTTTTTTTAACTGTTCAGCCATTGTAACTGTTACTTGTCATCAACTATTACTCCTACCCCCACTGTAATTTAAGCCAGTTGGTTAAAGATCGTTAGCTAAGTCACATGATTTTAGCAAACTGCTAAAGAAACGATTAGCAAAAGATTAGCTAAGTCACATGGTTAGCATAGTTAGCATGCTAACATGCTAGTTGGCATTTTAGCAAAACTGCTTAAAATGATTAGCTAAGTCACCACGAATATGGTTAAAGATAGTTGTGATACCATAGTTAATATGTTACTTAGCATAGTTAAAGATAACTGCTAAAATGATTAACTAAGTTAGCTAAGTAACATGGTTAGCATAGTTAATATGTTAGTTAGCATAGTTAGCATAACTGCTAAAAATGATTAGCTGTCACATGGTTAAGATACTCCTAAAGATTTAACATCGCTAGCATGCTAGTTAGCATAGTAACTTGGTTAACATTATTATCTTTTGTTAACATATATAGTATAACTGCTAGCAAACATTAGAGCCATTCCAAGTGTCAGTTATCGCCAACCATCTACCCTAAATAATTCTAGTTACAGTGCATGAAAATGCACTGTTCTAGTTATCGAAGTCTTCTTCTTCTTCTTTTTTTTTCTTATTACAGTGCATGAAAATGCACTGTACTGTTCTTCCAGGGAAGGGTTTTTATTACAGTGCATGAAAATGCACTGTACTGTACCAAGGCTTTTTTTACAGTGCATGAAAATGCACTGTACTGTTCTTCCTAGGCATTTTATTAGAGTGCATGAAAATGCACTCTACTGTTATCGATTTCTTCTTCTTATTACAGTGCATGAAAATGCACTGTACTGTTATTCCAAGGCTTTTTCTTCTTCTTCTTTCTATCCAGGTTAATGCAGCTTAAACCGTTTAACGTGAGAAACTTCATTCAAACTATGTTAATGTAGGTCTTACTTAGGACATGTGGGCTTTGTATTTTCAACCTTTGTAACTTTTATACTTTTTTTAAACTATTAATTAAAACTAGTCAAAATTTCCCCATAGACTTAACATGGGCTGATGACATCACAATAGAGCCGTTAAGCAATTAGAATCCTTATGGCAGGTGTTCAGGCTTACCTGGACCAACTGCCAGTCTCAGGCTTTAAGCATACAAACCGGGCCCTATTAAGACTACACATCTTGTTCAACTGCTTCCTCTGCCAAAACTGTTTCAAAATAAGTCCTCACTACAATATTTCACTGTTAAACAATTTAACCCTTTAAACTACTGAACTTTTGAACTGTTCAGCTATTGTAACTGTTACTTGTCATCAACTATGACTCCTACCCACTGTAGCTAGTTAGCATGTTAGCATAGTTAACATGTTAAGCATGTTAGTTAGCATTTTTAGCAAAAACTGATAAAAATGATTAGCTAAGCTTAGCTTAAGTAACGTGGTTAGCATAGTTAAGATGTTAGTTAGCATAACTGCTAAAATGATTAACTAAGTTAGCTAAGTAACATGGTTAAGATAGTTAAGCGTGTTAGCTAATTATTTTTAGCAGTTATGCTAACTAACATGCTAAGTCACATGGTTAGCATAAACTTAACATTTTAACGTTGTTAGCAAGATGCTGGTTAGCATAGTAACTTGGTTAACATTATTATCTTTGTTAACATAGTTAGCATAACTGCTAGCGAACATTAGAGCCATTCCAAGTGTCAGTTATCGTCAACTATCTACCTAAATAATTTAACCATTTAAACTATCCACTTATTTAACAAACATTTTTATCATTCCAACTATATTAAACCTTATCTACCAAGTAAATCATTTACCTATATAAACTATCCACCTATTTAACTGTTCAGTCATGCCAACTATATTAAACCTCATCTACCTAGCAACCAATATAGTTTGTTTTTACTCTGTATGATATTTGACATCATATTTTTTGCATTTTCATGTACTGTATTTCCTTCAGGAAATGCTTTTCTAGTTCTTCTTCTAACGCTTTTTGTGCGTTTAATACAGCTTCAACCGTTTAACTTAGAAACTTCATTCAAACTGAGTTGCGTAGGTCTTACTTATCTGACTTCAGCTATGTATTTTTCAACTTTGTAACTTTTATACTTTTTAATCTATTAATTAAAAACTACTCAAATTTCCCCATTGACTTAACATTAGATTATGACATCACAATAGAGCGATTAGAATCCTATGCCAGGTGTTCAGGCCACCTGCAGCCACTGTCTCAGGCTGTCTCAGTCTTTAAGCATACAATATGGCTGTATTAAGACTACAGATCCTGTTCAACTGCTTCCTGTGCCCACAACTGTTTCAAAATAAAAGTCCTTTAAACTATCCAACTTTTAACTGTTCAACTACTGTCAACTGTTCAACTGTTGTAACTGTCAGTCAACTATGACTCCCATCAACTGTGTCCTCTGCCTTCAACTATTTCAAAATAAAAGTCCTCACTACAATATTTCACTGTTAAACAATTTAACCCTTTAAACTACTGAACTTTTTAACTGTTCAGCCATTGTAACTGTTACTTATCATCAACTATGACTCCTACCCACTGTAGCTAGTTAGCATAAAACAAGCATTTTAACATTGTTAACATTTAAAACACAACTGCTAAAAAAAATGATTAGAACAAGTAACATGGTTAGCAAAGTTAGCATTTTTAGTAAAACTGCTAAAAATGATTAGCTAAGTTAGCTAAGTAACATGGTTAGCATAGTTAAGATGCTAGTTAGCATAACTTTAAAAAATGATTAGCTAGGTTAGCTAAGTAGCATGGTTAACATACAAGATGTTAACATGCTAGTTAAAATAGTTAGCATTCCTACTAAAAATGATTAGCTAAGTTAGCTAAGTCACATGGTAAGCATACTTAACATGTTAGCATGCTAGTTAGCATAGTTAGCATACCTACTAAAAATGATTAGCTATGTTAGCTAAGTCACATGGTTAACATAGTGTTAGTTAGCATAACTACTAAAAATGAAAACATTAGCTAAGTTAACTAAGTTAAGTAACTTGGTTAACATTATTATCTTTGATAACATAGTTAGCATAACTGCTAGCAAACATTAGAGCCGTTCCAACTGTCAGTTATCGTCAATTATCTACCTAAATAATTTAACCATTTAAATTATCCACCTATTTAACCGTTCAATCATTCCAACTATATTAAACCTTATCTACCAAGCAAATCATTTAACTATATAAACTATCCACCTATTTAACTGTTCAGTCATTCCAACTATATTAAACCTCATCTACCTAGCAATCAATATAGTTTGTTTTTACTCTGTATGATATTTTACATCATATTTTTTGCATTTTCATGCACTATATTTCCTTCAGGAAATGCTTTTCTAGTTCTTATTCTTCCGCTAACACATTTAATGCAGCTTCAACCGTAGAAACTTCATTCAAACTATGTTACGTAGGTCTTACTTAGGACATGGGTGCTATGTATTTTTCAGTATTGTAACTTTTATACTTTTTAAACTATTAATTAAAAACTAATCAAAATTTCCCCATTGACTTAACATTATGATTATGACATCACAATGCGGCCGTTAAGCAATTAGAATCCTATGGCAGGTGTTCGGGCCACCTGGATCAAACTGCCAGTCTCAGGCTTTAAGCATACAAACTGGCCCTATTAAGACTACACATCCTGTTCAACTGCTTCCTCTGCCAAAAACTTTCAAACTTTTTCAACTTTCAAAATAAAAGTCCTCACTACAATATTTCACTGTTAAACAATTTAACCCTTTAAACTACTGAACTTTTTAACTGTTCCAGCCATTGTAACTGTTACTTATCATCAACTATGACTCCTACCCACTGTAGCTAGTTAGCATAGTTAGCATGTTAACATTGCTAACATTGTTAGCATTTTTAGCAAAACTGCTAAAAATGATTAGCTAAGTTAGCTAACTAACATGGTTAGCATAGTTAGCGTGTTAACATGCTAATTAGCATAGTTAGCATAACTACTAAATATGATTAGCTAAGTAGCATGGTTAGCATAGTTAGCATGCTAGTTAGCATTTTTAGCAAAACTGCTAAAAATGATTAGCTAAGTAATATGGTTAGCACAGTTAGCATGCTAGCATGTTAATATGCTAGTTAGCATTTTTAACAAAACTGCTAAAAATGATTAGCTAAGTTAGCTAAGTAACATGGTTAGCATAGTTAGCATGCTAGTTAGAATAGTTAGCATGACTACTAAAAATGATTAGCTAGGTTAGCTAAGTCACATGGTTAGCATAGTTAACATTTTAACATTGTAACAGTGTTCGGGTCACCTGGATCAACTGCCAGTCTCAGGCTTTAAGTATACAAACTGGCCCTATTAAGATTACACATCCTGTTCAACTGATTCCTCTGCCAAAAACTGTTTCAAAATAAAAGTCCTCACTACAATAATTCACTAATAAATAATTTAACTATTTAAACTACTCAACTATGTAACTGTTCAGCCATTTCAACTGTCAGTTGTTATCAACTATGACTTCTGCCAACTGTTATCAAATAAAAGTTTGTTTTGCATTTTATGTTAATATACAGTATGTTTATATTTTCATGCACTGGTAATTTCCTCGAAATTACATTTTCTAGTTTGTTAGTTACAGTTTTGTCATAACTCCCTGATGCATTTTTGCATTTAGAATAGCCAGAGCGTGGATATCTCAATCGGAAAATTAAACAATATCGGGTGCCTATGGACTAGGCTGGGTGAACCCAGCCTGATCTGCCCGCTATTTACAGTGCATGAAAATGCACTGTTCTGTTATCCGAAGTCTTCTTCTTCTTATTATTATTGCATTGCATGTAAATGCAATGGACTATTATCACTGTTCTTCTTATTATCTGTTCTTATTATTCTTCTTCCGACCAAATTTGACGTTTAATGACACTAAAACCACTGAACCGTTTGACGTCATTCAAACACTTCTACAAAGGTCTTGTAACGGACAATTGTACAAAGTATTTTTTACATTTGTGAACTTTATACCTTTTGAGATATTTACGATAAAAGAGCAATAAATTCCCATTGACTTAACATTGACCGCTGTGGCGGCAACTTTAAGCATTATGACGTGACCTCCAGCTGAAAGCAATTAACAGGTGAACGCGAGCTACCGCTGGAGCTGTGAATCTTCTGAACGTCTTCGCCTGCTGCGCCGTGGTCACTTTATTTGCTCGTAAAACTCTCCTTCAGAGGCACATTTCTCTAATTACAGACAAGGTAAGTGTTCCGGTTTTTGGTATTTGAGTATTTTATGTCGTCAAACATGATGTAACGTTAGTGTTATAGGTATGAAATGATGGGTCACAAATAACTAAACTAACGTTAGGTAACGTTAGTGAAATAGTTGACGTTAGCACCTTGCTCCGTTGATATGTATTATGTACGGAAACCCACTGTTAATCAACGTTAATATGTTGTCAACTTTACAGTGACCGATTAGCTGTAGGCCTATGTTTCGATAGCTAACGGCAATCGTTACATTTGTTCATTAGGCCTACTAACCAGCAGCGTTAACTAGAACGTTAACGTAAACCAGATAAGTAGGCCTACACTCTAGTTGTAAACAAACGGTCACATGACATTATGACGTAGGTGCAAAACTTTAATAGGGAGGGAAAGTGAAAACCAGCGCCCCAAGTGGTTGCGTTCCTATCGAAGAGCAGCTCCAATGTTAAGTCCCATAGACCTATTTATTTTAAAAATACTGTGAAGCCAAATCAGCGATCTTATCCACCAAAAATATTTTTCAGTGTCTATACAGTAATAATCTTCTAACTGTGAAAATGTCAGACCATATTTTGCCTTATTTAAAAAAAATCGAAATTGCTCCTTTTGTTTTTACCCTTCTACGTTACCAGAGTAGCATGGTTTGTTTATTAGCCTGGTTAGCATTGCCACTTAACACTTACTGCCAGCTCTTCATGTGAGTAGAAGCACAACACCAGTTATCCAGACATAAAGGTTATCACCACGCGGTTTACATCACCTTCCTTTATTACAAAAATATGTAAGCCAGTTAAGCAAATTGCTGTATTGATCAGTTAGAGATTAAGCGCCCAAACCTGTGACATCACATGCAACTGTAGTTTGTTATCACCATGTTACGACAAAAACTCAAAACAATTCAACTGATCCTAAAAATAAGGTATGACCACTTGAAGCAATAGAGGTGACCCCAGTGCCTAACATATGGAAGGCATTAAATTAAGATCCCAATGTGCACCGAGATATATTTTTTCTAAAAAAAAATCCCATCCCCTCCGCTAAACTCTAGGACCGCAACCACTAGATGGCGATGAGATTACTTTACCTCCCTATAGGCCTACTAGGCTCTGGTTCTATCAGGTCACTTTCCACAGGTGTATAGAATCAAGCACCTAGAATAGATTATGAATGCAGACTGCGTGGTGCTTGATTATAGCCTAGGCTACTGTGTGAAGGGACCTGATGAAACCCATCATGGGTTTCATTCATGGCATGAATAACGTTACTTGTTGATGGTCATAACGCTATAGCTTCTACTGTTCACATTTTAGTTAAAGCTGACAAATATGCTCCTATTTTTATTTCAACAAATGTTTAACGTTGTACACCGCTGTGTATCAAATAGGCCAGGCTACGTTTTCATTCTACGCTCCTGATTCTTATGTAGCCCACAGGTGTATACAATCAAGCAATACTCCTGTGGAAAGGGACCTTATGAAAGCCATGAATAGGCTACTATACTGTTAGGAAAATGACCAAACGACTAAAGTCTTGTTAAAACACACTACATAAGTTGAGCTATAATGTTTGTGTTGTCAACATAGGCTACAATGTTTACTTGGCCTACGTATTGATCTGGTCTATAAATTAAAGTGTCGCCTGGCACGTGAATCAAGCTTTCCAGTTGTAGTACATCGTAATCTGTAGGAAAAAATGTTGCTGACAGACCTAGCAAGCTGTTCAAGTTATAGCAGTTGGTTATCAAGATACTTGAATGATCCGTCCTTACTCATATGATTATCAACAGCAACAACAAACACATTGCCTGCAAAGTTTTCTAAGCTGTTAACGTTATATGTAAAAAAATATGATTAGCTATAAACTATCCTTAAACTGAAAACAATAAAACACAGAATTCTGCTTTGTTTGCAATTTAATACTATAGGCTAGTATTTAAGCTTAACTACCAGTAGCTTGATGGTACAACAATTGGATTATACTCTACCTATTTTTATTGTCCCAGAATTGTTGAGAGAATTGTTTAAAGCTTAAACTGTTTACAATGTTAGTCATTAGGTTAAAAATGTGTCAGCCTAATGTAATGTAACAACTTCACTTAAATAAATGAGTTGTATTGAACAGTTGTACAATTGCAGACATTCCTTGTATTGTTTTGGTATAATTGATAAACTTGTTTGCTTTTGTCTTTTAGGTTCCAGACCAGCCCAGTGGTGATGACCGTGTATGACACTACGTGTGTGCCTGTCTGTGTGCACACCTGTCAACCATACATCTCTGACAATGTTGCTAGCAACATACCTGCTAACATACATTCTTACACACATGTGACCATATCTCAACATATCTGTGCACATACCATTTAACCATACTGAGACTTATCTGAGATCTACACTGAGACATTCTGAGAACTATATTGTTGTGTGAGGACTACTAACTATATGGAACTTGTATACTTGTGAATCATTCATACCTTTGAATCATACCTGTGCTGTAACATCTGTGAAATTTAGCTGTGCTGTTAGACCTCTGTTTTTAGACCTGAGCTGTGCTGTGTGAAAAATAAGATTCTAACCTAAGTTTTGTCTAAAACTGATCATCTGAAGGGCTGACTCTTTTATTCTTCAGTATATATCACCATCAAATTTGACCTATTATCATTACCTGAGGCCTCTACTGTAGCTGTTGCTGCCAGTTCAGAATTTTTTAATTAATTAAAAATTATAAATAGATCTGTCTTAGGATAATATGATTGGCATCATCAAGTTCTATAAGAATGCAAATTCAGTAGACATCTGGTTTCTCCCTTATCATTATTGGTTAACTTTAAAATTGGTTTCAACAACTTTGATTTTTTTGCATTCAAAGTTGCATTGGTTGTTCATTAGTGTGTTCTGAGTATCATTCTGCTGTTTCTGCAGTACTGTATTAAAACAAAGAATGTTGATCAATATTGAATTGACAATTTATTTGTATTGCCTGTCATACTCTAACATCTAACCAAGTAAGTGGTTTTCAAGAATACTGTAAGTCTGATCAATCATACTGTAAGTAATGTTATACACAGCAGTTTTTTGCATTTACATGCAATGGTAATTCCCTGGAATTACATTTTCTAGTTATTATTCTTCCCACCAAATTTCTGCGTCTAATTCAGCTTCAACCGTTTAACGTAGAAACTTCGTTCAAACTTTGTAACGTAGGTCTTGAAAAGGAGACTTGAGGAATGTATTTTTTACTTTTGTAAACTTTATACTTTTTGAGATATTAATAAAAACAAGCTTATTTTTCCCCCATAGACTTTGTATGGGGACTATGACATCATAATGGGCTAATTAACTTGATTTGCACCTGTATCAACTTCCAGCTGCTCTACTAGGTCCCATCAAAAAGCTAGTTAAACTGATTGCATCTGTATCAACTGCTTTCTGCTCAATTAGGCCAACTCTCTCTGTGTATCTCCATTCTACAAGGATATAAGGCACATTCCATCCAACTTTCTATCCATTCATCCTCTTCAAACCATTCACTCATCTACCCATTAAACTATCCCATCAACATCCATTAAACAATCTGCCTATCAACATCCATTCAACTTTCTGTCTATCAACATCAATTACACTATCTATCTTTAACTTTTAAACTATATACTCTGTCTCAGGCTTTAAACATACAATCTGACTCCTGAACAGATCCTGTTAAACTATTTCCTCTGCCCACAACTGTTTCAAAATAAATGTCCTCACTACAATAATTCACTATTAAATAATTTAACTATTTAAACTACTCAACTATTTAACTGTTCAGCCATTTCAACTGTCAGTTGTTATCAACTATGACTTCTGCCAACTGTTATCGAATAAAAGTTTGTTTTGCATTTTATGTTAAGACAGTATACAGTATGTTTATATTTTCATGCACTGGTAATTTCCTCAAAATTACATTTTCTAGTTATTTTTTGATTTCTTAAAAGATTGAGCTTGGTCTGGTGAAAGCCAGACTAGCCATGGACCTCAGTTACACAATGCAAGGAAACATGAATCAGCCTATATTTGCACGAACAATAACGCAACAACAGCTCTTCAACTTTGGCCCGTTAAAATTTGTATGAACAGTCTAGCGACGCATTTCATCAAGGCCCATTTGGACATGTCAGTTATTTGCACCACTGGTTAGATGTAAAACAGCATTTCGTTTCAGACTACTGTTACTTAATTTGTGCATTAACAATAACGTTTCAGACTAATTTGTGCATTGACAATAAAGTATTACATGAACTAAAGATGACTAAAATCTTATGTAGAAGAAGAAACATTCACAAAAAATCCATCCATCCAAAAATTACCTTTGTTTTTGATAGCTGTTGAAAACGGCATGGAACTGACAGAGATGTTTTTGTTTATAAATAAATAAATAAATAAATAAAATAAACAAATAAATAAATAAATAAACAAACATTATGCTGATACCTTTTGCTTTTCCCAAATACAATGTAGCCTACAGGTGTAAGTGACCTTTCATCAATCCAGTTGCAATGGATGAACTGCCCTACTTGTGATTGTTTAGAGATTTCAAAGGTTTTATAACAATGCTACATCTTCTTTGGCTATTCTACAATCTATTCACCTTTTCAGCACCAGTAGGCTACTTTCTGTGCAGCCGCACACACACACTCAGGCATGCCAAACAAGCATACACAAAAGTTTCAAGAGTGGGGGAGACAAACTGAAGTGTGATTTATTTTCGCGGAACGGATGTACAGGACTGAGCGGCGGTCATATTTTGTACAGCTATGCGGTACATCTAGTTATTACATTATTCACGATTCTTTCATAACGCCATCTGTGGGTTCGAGGTAGTGTTGTGTCAGCATTTTGGAGGGGTATAAGTATGGGAGTTCAACCGTTGTTCGGGAGTGCCTTCTTGAGATACACTCATGGTTTATTGCTGATCTACGAGTGTTTTCACAACGTTCTTAAGCAACAATGGTTTCGGGAAACAGTCCACAAATATTAAGACGTTCATAAGAGGGACTTTACGACCTACTTAGGCTTACGGTGCTTTCGGTTAACCGGGCCCAGACACAAATACATACAGTACACATATTAGTTATGAATTAATGGTTAACATGTGTTCCCTAAACTAAAATGTTACCGTGAATTTATGTCCATTATGTCCCTGCATGTGCAGTGTATTACTGTCAGTGCAGCTGGACACATTTCAGTACCCTGGACAGAGACTTTGTCCAACTTTGTTGTCCTTGTTACCTTGAATACTGTACTTAATTCTACCAAAAAAGAATCGGGAGATAAAGATTTAATCATGAATAGGATAAATAAACATAGAAATGCAGTAATAAGCTATTGTAACGGAATGACACGGGTGTTTATATAAACTCAAAACCATACCATTTCAGTTACATAAAAAAATGAGGAACAAGCAGACCAGAGGCGGAAATTATTCGTTCTACCATTTATTAATTTGGAATAAAAGTAGTCTGGAAGCAGCTGTGGGAATAAATCATTGATATAATAATTTATTATTAAAGCAGATCAGTGCAACCGACACATAAAATAGCTACAGCTACAACAGAACTAGCAGTCTTCCAGCCAGGGATTTAGCCAAGGCTCCAGGAGAAGCAGCTGCCTGTGAGGAAAAGGGTGGAGGTCAACTACTCACCACTAGGGAACCTCGCAACACATGCAATCACTCAGGTGTTTAGGTGGTACGATCACGCCTATCGCGCTACACTGCAAGTCTAGAAAATGTGGAGATCAAAGAGTAAGGTGCAACTACACACAAATGCACACACACAGTGAAGAGGAGGGCTAGCTACAAGAACACCCCCACCACCAGACAGCGCGCCACGCCAGGAGGCCTTAGCATCACAAACTAGGAAACAGTATCTACACATTTAAAGAGAGACTACGCTACCAGTTGACCCGCTCACAAACAGTACATACATACATGCGCTACAGTTGGGTTACAATCACCGCCTCACGAGGGAGGAATCCAATGCAGACAAAAGCAAACAATTACACACAATTACACCCGGGCAAAACAGCAACCAGCTGATGGCACCCCTAAAACACAGAGGCACCCAGATAAGCTTGACATGGGGCAAGGCAGTTCAACATTACAATTAGGCAACACTAAATCACTGCAATCCTTATGAAGCAGATATTACCCATGCCGTCAATATCTACCCATACCGAATCGCGGAGGCCGCCAGGGAGTCATAGCTAATTCAGTGATCTCTAATGCCAGTAGATGCACACCGAGTGGGACCTGTATGAAGGGAAAGATTACTTTACGAAGAGCGATCTATATTCACAGAACATGGAAGAGAGTATTAGGCTACCTACCGCCATTCACCTCTGTGAAAGCGTTTGCGCTAGCATGCCATAGAAGGAAAATGTCCTGCAAGTGGAGGAACCAGGCTGACTTAAATAGCCTCAGTCTAACAAGCAATCAGCTCGTCCCTCCCCCTAATCAAGGTTGCCTGCTTGACTAGGCTACTATGCAGTATTCCACTACACTATGAATGAGTTAAATTTCTAGAGTTAGATAACAGTCTTTGGCGTAGGCCCCCATTCCCTAATCTGGCAAACAGCAGGAAGATCCCGGATGATGCCAACAGGAGAAGGCCAGGGGCCGTATTACAGAAACTTCCTAACTTGAAAATCCTATGTTATCTGTTTGGGTCCAATCTGCATTGGTGTTTATGACAATACCTCTAAATAAAGTCAGATGTATACAAATAAATGAAACATCCTCTCTTTTCAGGTCAGAGTGTTTGGGTTTGGAGCAGACAAGCGTGGGCACTGGGATCACTACTTTGAAAAGATACCACGAAAATTTAAAACTGGCCAACATGGGGGCGGTTTTGAGTATAACACAATCAAGGAGTTAAATGATAGAAACATAATTAAAATGTATCGAGGATGGTGAAGGCCTTCTATCTTAAAATACTGTCTGTCTATGGCAACTTGATTTGATTTTTGGCAAATGATTCCCATTTACATCTGTAATTAAATGACAGAATAAACATGCATTTTAAATAACATTTACATGGAGGTCACTTCTGTAGTTTTTCCTTTTTGGTGACTCCAAGATGCTATGTTTTTATATATCTAATGGATTGTTTTGCCTCTCATTTACCATCCTCCTCACTGTGCGTGGGGGCAGGATAAACATGTGTCCTTGTCCTGGCAAGCATATCACTGTTTCAGTTGATTTAAACTTCCTGGGGCCGGTTCCCCGATAACGCTCACTCTTAGCGCACTAAGAAGACTCAAAAGATATATCTTACCAAAGTTGTTTATGTTCTTAAGTGTGTTCCCCGAAGTGTCCCTTAGGAAGCTTCTTAACACGCTGCCTCTTACGTTCGACGTTACAAAGGCGCTGTCCCAAGTGAAGGTGCTGAATTAGTTGGTATCCCTCGCTAATCATCCACCCTCCTTATCCCGTTGTGCCACTTGTGCCGCTTCTTGACATGGGTTTAACGACTTCTAAAAATGATGTACACTTTTATATTAATGGTAAGGTACCTTACAATTAGAATTGATTGGCAAGCAGCTGCAGTTACTTCTGTTTAATGCGGTATTGATTGCCATTGGTTAATGTTTTCAATAAAAAGCAACCTGGCTATCTACAATGAACAGAGAGAGCAGCTTTCGGAATAACTTGTGCAACAGCAACAAAAAAGAGCTATGGAGCGACATGGACTAAACGGCCCCGCGGCCGGCGTCTTTGATTCAATACGAGGACACGTTGGATCGCTGCCATAGTTGGTCGCTTCCCCAATATGCTTACCCATAGATCTTAGCCAGGCCTGTCGCTAGAAGGCCAGCAAACCAAGCAATTGCTTGGGGCCCCGAGCTGGCCAGGGGCCCCAAGACAACGACTGGTTAAGAATAAAATGCAACGACAAACTGTGAGCGCCCCTTTGATAGTCAATGCAGTAAAGTGCAACGACACTGTTACCGGTAATACCGGGATCCCCCTCAAGGGGGCCCCTCTCAGTAGTCGCTGACAGCAGCCAGCCAGCCAAGTTTCTGATCTCTGCTGCCAGGAAAATATAAAACCTCGCAGTCATAATGAAGCGGAGTTATGCGTCCGGAAGCCAGAAAAGAAAGAAGAGAAAGGAAGAGGATGACAAGAAAAAACAAGATAGTGGTAAGTGATAAATTACTCTGGATAAAATAGCTCTACTTGTCTTGTACAAATGGTGTAATGTCACAGCAGGAAGGCTAGCCTAGCAAAAACATTTTTTATGTTAACTACCTGCCTGACGGCCCATGCTGCTTGTAACAAACTGGAACAGTTAGCGCAACTTTTTTTTTTCGGACGGACGGAATATGTATTGGTTACATACTGTAATATGTTTATTAACGGGATAAGGAAGACGAAGATCTGTTCCAGAATCACTGTTTATCGTATTTAATGACATAACATTGCTATAGCTTTCGAATAGGTTTTGATGAAGGTGGCATAGCTTCTCTGCTATAGGCTACTAATCTACCGTGATAATCTATTTACCAAATGGGGGTTAGGAAAACCACACGATAAATTCCGTGCATCAAAGCAGACTGGAACATTCATGTCTAGCAGTATTCATGCATGCCAGCTGTTTACTGTCTTTAAAGCACGGGGTGCGTCTGTCTAATTCTCAAACAGCAGAATGCTTAAATGCTATGTTTAGAGACAAGTAGGCCTGAGAATGAGTAGAATGAGTTTTTTAAAAAAAAAAAGCTTTCTGTACTATGTAGGGCAGTTACCTGAGTGCAATAGATGTGTTTTGACATAGGTAGGTCAAAAGGTCAAGACGCATAATAGATTTATAGCATTTTTGAATAGTAAAATATTAATATAAAATCAAAGAGGGAGTTTTTGGAAAAAAGAAGCTTTGTGTATTATGAAGGGCAGTTATCTGAGTGTAACAGATGTGTTTTAACATGGGTAGGTTGAAAGTGGAAGCCACATAGTAGATTTATAGAAGTTTTGAATAGTAAAAAATTTATATAATATCAAAGAATGAGTTTTTAAAAAAATAAGCTTTGTGTAATATGTAGGGCAGTAACCTGAGTGCAATAGATGTGTTTTGACATGGGTAGGTCAAAAGGTCAAGTCGCATTATAGATTTATAGCATTTTTGAATAGTAAAATATTAATATAAAATCAAAGAGTGAGTTTTTGGAAGAAAGAAGCTTTGTGTACTATGAAGGGAAGTTAGCTGAGTACAACAGATGTGTTTTGACATGGGTAGGTCAAAAGGTCAAGACGCATAATAGATTTATAGCATTTTTGAATAGTAAAATATTCATATAAAATCAAAGAGTGAGTTTTTGGAAAAAAGAAGCTTTGTGTACTATGAAGGGCAGTTAGCTGAGTGTAACAGATGCGTTTTAACATGGGTAGGTCGAAAGTGGAAGTCGCATAATAGATTTATAGCATTTTTGAATAGTAAAAAAATTATATAAAATCAAAGAATGAGTTTTTGAAAAAAAAAAAAAGCTTTGTGTACTATGTAGGGCAGGTACCTGAGTGCAATAGATGTGTTTTGACATGGGTAGGTCAAAAGGTCAAGCCGCATAATAGATTTATAGCATTTTTGAATAGTAAAATATTCATATAAAAACAAAGAGTGAGTTTTTGGAAAAAAGAAGCTTTGTGTACTATGAAGGGCAGTTAGCTGAGTCTAACAGATGCGTTTTAACATGGGTAGGTCAAAAGGTCAAGCCGCATAATAGATTTATAGCATTTTTTAATAGTAAAATATTAATATAAAATCAAAGAGTGAGTTTTTAGAAAAAAGAAGCTTTGTGCACTATGAAGGGCAGTTAGCTGAGTGTGTTTTGTGATGTGTTTTGACATGGGTAGGTGAAAAGGTCAAGCCGCATAATAGATTTAAAGCATTTAAAGCATTTTTTTTTACATTAAAAATATTTATAAAAATCAAAGAATGGGTTTTTGGGAAAAAGAAGCTTTGTGTACTATATAAAGCAGTAATCCGAGTTCACCAGATGAGTTTTGACATGGGTAGGTCAAAAGGGCAAGCCGCATAATAGATTTGAAACATTTAACATTAAAAATTGTATAAAATCAAAGAGTATGTTTTAGGGAAAAAGGAGCTTTGTGTACTAGAAAGGGCAGTAAGCCGAGTTCAGGAGATGTGTTTTAGTATGGATAAGTCAAAAGGTGAAGCTGCATAATAGATTGAAATCTCTTATCAGCATAAAAAATTCATAAAATCAAAACATGGGTTTTTGGACAAAAGAAGCTTTGTGTAATATAGGCAGGCCTTGTTCAAACACATTAAAGTTGGTTTGACACAAACTCGACCCTTATAGTCTACATTTTTCGAATGTGTCGAATATCCAACGTCCAATATAAAACCAACTTTACCACGGTCCAATATCCTTAATGGTAAGCGACCCACTGAATCTGACACAAAGTTGTGTTTGACTGGCTGCGACACAAGATAACAACATTGACGCCAAATTGCATCTATACTCGAACACGACATAGTCATACTTTCCATTAATAACACATGACAACATCCAAAAACGTGTTACAACGCCGTGGTCTTCTATTTTCTTTGACAACATTTTCAGTTCCATTTCATTCACGCTTCAGCAATGGGCGTCTAGGCACTCGCGCACGACATCCTCCGTTCATAAATATTCACGCTAAACTCCGCCCTGGAAACTCAGAATCTCAGAAACCGTATATCCGGTAACACCGGGTCCGCTTACTGCTATGCTGAACTAAACCTAAACTAAATAACGTGAAAACCCATCACCAAATACCACCTAAATATGAATTAACTAAAGACAACAAAGATCAATCCCATACGAGGAACGTGCTTGGGGAACAAAATAACTAAATCTACATAAAAGGCTAAACAAAGAATGTGATGTGCCAGCGAGGCACCACAAAGCTGCCCAGCACCACAAAGCTGTCTGCCGACGGGAGCGGATGGGAAGTGAATGCGAGAGAGCGCCCAGACGTCAAACAGGGCGTCCTTATAGACGTTGCCCAACCCACAATCAGCACTTGGCGGGTAGCGCAGCGCAAACACGGTTCAGTTTTCCCTTAATAGCTTAACATCCATTTAGAGGCAAATTCTTTGCCAGCTTTTAATTATCAAAAGTGATTGCCAATTTGAACGCTTTAATGACATTACGAAATAGCCTAGGCTAATTACCACAACATTAGTTCTGATACCAAATAAAGTAAACGTAGGCCTGTATCCATTGCGAACATATTTTATTATTAGTCTTAAAATGTCCATAACATAAAATCATCATTGAGCCACAACATTGTCAACATACTGTACCACAGTTTGACTTACTGCGCTGCGCTGATTTCTAAAGTCTGCTGCACAGTGGCGGCGACTATTGTCTTGAGCTCAAACAACGCTAAGAAAGAGCTTACGAATGGTCCAGACCAACCTTACAAACGTGTGACTTACAGAAGATATACTTAGCGTATGAACGTGTCGGGAATCGTGCCATAACGTTAAGAGAGAGGTTAAGGAATTGGTTAAGAACTACTTAGCGATAAGAACGTTTTGGGGAACCGGCCCCTGGTTATTAGCCTGGCTAACGCCAGACCTCATCTCATTGAGATGGGGTCTGGGAACTAGACATTAATTTTCTCATCATCGTCTTGCTGCCCTCCCTCTGTTCTGTGATTGGTTCCTTCGTTGAGGTGAAAACGAAGTCCATTCAGAGGTTGAATATAAATTGAAAACGTTAGTTACATTTTGTTTCTCTGATATTTTATGAGTGACAATAATTTGGACATATGTTTTTCTTTGGAAAATAAATCTGTGAATTAGTGAAACACACACAGCCCACAATGAACACACAGGGGTGAAGCACACACTAACCCGGAGCAGTGAGCTGCCTGCTACAGCGGCGCTCGGGGAGCAGTGAGGGGTTAGGTGCCTTGCTCAAGGGCACTTCAGCCATGGATTTCCTACTGGTCGGGGATCAAACCGGCAACCTGAAGCCCTAACCAGTGGGCCCCAAACTTATAGGGTAAGTTGAGCTTTGGGGTAAGATGAGTCACCCCTTTTTTCTAGGACACCATAAACAAATGTTATCATGTGACAACATTTTAAGGAAGAGGGAATCATTCCTTACAATCTGTGGAAAGGTACAGCACATGGCAAATGTGGAAAAAAATATGAATGAAAATATGATTTTTTTGCTCTCCAAATGGATTCCATTCATGTCCAGAATTAGGGTGATGTAGAGAAAATGTGAACAAAACAACATTCAGATGCATTACGCCTCAGTTGGTGCCCTTTTAAAGGTTGTTTCAGCGATGGAGGGGTAACGTCACTTCTGTTGATGTTCAAACAAAACAGAGAGCTAGCTCGCTACTTCCTCCCCCTCCCTCTCGTGCAATTGAAACTCTCCTAAACATGCATCTCATTGGTTATTGGTTGGAACACTTTATTTTTCCTTTGAGTGGTTGGCAACACTTGTTGATAGCATTTGTTTTTGTGTGCAGATCTCAGAGCCCTAGGCTGCCTACAGATACGTTTTTTGACGGCCTGCTTATGGGGCGGGCAGCTAGAGGATCGTTAGGAAAGATTAGATGAATGTGATCATTTATGTTTGGGCCTGCAATCACTGATACAACCTTTAAGCTATGATATGAGGGATAAACAAAATCATGAATGTTACCTTAGCTTGTTGTAAGAAGCATTTTCTTTCAAAATAGTGGTTGTGGGGTAAGATGAGTGACCAGGGCTGGGTTAAGTTGAGCCACTAGCTAACTAGTACTTGTATTGCATCTGTAAGATTGTTAAGTTTGCCTTGATTTTGTGACGTCATTCTATATAGTTTCTTAGTACTAAGAGCTAAAGAGACTAGGCAGCAAATTAATCTGACTTATTTAAGTAAATTAAATGGGCGAATTCAAAGGTAAATAGGCAACAAAGGTAAATTTTTTTTATGCCTACGGTAAATCTGTCTGTTCAGTTCAGTTTAATCTATTTGGCAAATTCTCAGTTAAATGTTGGTGTTTGTTACTGTTTGACTAGAAATTCAATTATTGTTTTAAGAAAATAAAAATGTTTTAGCTGAAATCTCTGTTTTGGACCAACTTACCCACCACCTAGGCTCATCTTACCCCACATATGGGGTAAGTTGTGCCAGAAGACCAACTTTTTTGCAGAGAGCATCTCTAAACCCTTATAAGTTATCAAATTGTTGTTTATTTTTGTTCACCCAAGACAAAATACAACTTTTGTCTTGGGTGGTCCTCATAATTGAAACTGAATTACCTGAGACCAAAACATAATAGGTGACATGAATTTCAGACTAAGGGGGAAAGGACAAAAGTACCACAGATGTTTCAACTGTGGATGATATAGTCTGTAAGCAGGTAGGTTGATTCAGATGAAACCCAAGTCAGTCCAAGAGAACCTGGAGGCTGTAGAGCATCTTTAATGGCCAGCAGAGGGCCTCAGAGACTGATGAGTCTAAGGTCACTGCCAAAAAGTACTAAAAGAATCTCTGATGGTCATGTACCTAATATGTTTTCATGTACCTAAAATACTGCTTTTTTCCTTAAGTGACTTATCATATCAAAGCTAGAGCCCTGGTTTGCACAATCACATCCATGTACAAATCTTGTCTTGTCTTAATACCATGTTACTACAGCTGAATAATGCAACAAAGGCTCTTTTGTTTTAGTGGTAGCCGACTGTCTTTTTTGTACGAGAAAAACATTTTCTTAGTTCTAGATCGAGTTCACTCCCAGTTTTTTTCATCCAGTCCAACTCCTTTATCTTGTTTCTTTTGAATACAGTGTTTACCATCAGGAGGGTCAGCAATAAAAAAAGTCCATAGTCCGAAAGTATGACAAGAATGGGCCCACAGCAAGTAGACTAGATATTTACGTCACTTATGAGAACAGTAGATACGTGTGAGAACAGGGTCAGTCATTCCTGTTACAGCATGGAGCTCTCTGCATCGTTTCGGCTGTTATGTGAGTTATGTCTCTGTGCCTTTCTTTCATCTCTCTGTGATTTTACTTTAACTTAGGAACAGGGACACCGGCTAGATCAATTGATAGGCTACCATCTAATGTGCTCACTCATTTGAATGTATTAATTAACATAAATATACCTGTCAACCTGTCTTCATAAAATAAAAACATTCTTCACAGCATCCTCACACTGATTATGGGTAGTCTATTATTCATTATTCATTTGTCTTATTTGTTGTTGGATGATAAGTGTAGACTAAACAGGTTATTTCACATGCATTAAGTTAATGAAAATCCCCACTTTCATATCACTGCTTGGATGTGGGAAATTTAGGTTTTTGCCATTTTTGGTATTGCTTTACATACCATATAGCCAAGATGGTTATGATCAAACTGATGGCGTAGGATAAAATTTTTGATATAAAATCACTGCATCTATCAAAACAATATGAAGTTATTTTTTGAAATTCAAGTGAAGTCTGAATAAAGCATGCATTGCAATGTGCTGGAATAAATGGCCTGAAATGCATGAAATGTTTTAACAATACTTGTTTAGCCTCATACCTCTCATTGAAATCATCAGTGTGCCAATGCTTCAATGCATCTTTCTTTTAGGACACTTATTAGTACAGGCAGTCGTTACTTCCTCTGAGGTTTAGGTCATACACCACTGTAAATTGGATACTGCTATAGCCTATCTAAATTGTTTATATTGAAATGCAAGCACATAGGCACGATGCGTAGGGGTTTAAAAAAAAATTTATGGACACTTTTTGCACCAACGTTTTTATAGTCCCACTGATTTTTGTTATTCTGATGTTGACATATGATTCCTGTGTTGAGACTTTTTCCAAGATCCGTGGGGACCCTGCACTCTAAGTTGGATGTGGGTTTGAATCGTAGCCTACTGCCCAGCTCAAGGACTGTCTGTGTACTACTGTAAACTTTGACCAGTAGGGCAAAACCAGTTTCAGTTTGCTGTATATGTGATGACATATTTAACCAGCTTTAATATATCATTCTTCTTAAGAGACTTAATATTTTTTTCTGAAGAACTATTAACCCATATTATCATGTTGTAATGGCAATATCTAGGCTCATCAAGTCCTCCTACATGCCCCTTTAGCGGCGGTCATAATAAATCACAAGATGGCTATATGTACGTGGGTCATTATATAATTCATGGTACATTTTGTGTCTCCGATATAAACGTTTTGTTATTTTCTTTATTTACTTTATTGAGTAAATTTTGAACAATAATGCAAAGTATGACAACCTTACACCAATATCATAATAGCTTAATATATATTTTAGACCCAATTTATTCATAAAATATGACCTAAATGGCTCCCACCCTATTAACCGTCTCCGACTATTGATTCATATTCAACTTGAATAAACACGATGCTACCGTCTAACAATAAAAATTTGGGGCATTAGGATTAATCCATTGACTGTGTTAATGACCCATATATAACATACTCCACAGGAAAATAAACGTAGAAATACTCAAAATTGTTTCTGCACTGCCTTCTGAGCTCTACTATATTTGAAAAGACTTACTGTCCGTGAGTGAATCAACATGTTATATGACTGGAAATTCTACTTCTATTTGAACAGGGACAATTTCTGTTGTTCTACTGGGCCACACTGAAGGTAACTTGACAACATATATTAGTAAAACGCGTATGATTATGAAACGTTTACATTTATGAAACGTTTACCTAGAGGTGGTGTGTGTGTGTGTGTGTTGTTCAGTCCTGTTCAGTCCTCTGTGTATGTGTTCTAGTTACAGGAACCGTATGTTAAAAATGTATTTCAATTAATCATAAAATGGCCCTGATATATCACTAGACATTAAAAAATCATGTTCATTTCAAATACTTCCGGCCAGGCCAGGATATTGTCATTTACAAAGTAAACTGATGTTGTGTTTTGTCACGTCATGTTGTGTTTTGGCCTGATGTGCCACCCTCCACCTATCTACTAATCACAAAGTCAGTAGTGTTTCGGCATCCGGGTTGGCAACCTCGAGTCAGGGAGGAGGGGGAGGGGATACACCGCTCCACAATAATTTGAAAGTGATTGCAGTACCAGTTTTGGCCAAAATTATTCATGCCCCTGGCAAATATTGATGCAATGTTGATTTTCTCTTGAACAATATGTTTGTTCTGACTGAAAATGACACTGCCACATGCCAAAAGGTTGTAAGACAATGGTAGAAACATGGAATCAAAAAAATAATCGTTTTTATTTTTTTTTTTTAATTTTTATGAAAAATGGCATGTCCAAAATTATTCATACCCTTTTTAAATAATCAATGGAAACATCTTTATTTGCCATCAAAGTTCTTAAAATGGTTCTTATAATACCTACAGTACCAAGTCTCCATAATAATTGTAAATCGCACCTTTTTAGCAGCAATTTGGGTTTTGAGGCAGGGACGATTTGCCATCACCTTGGTCTTGTGCTAACTTTTTTGACTGATTGAGGTCAGGACTCTGGCTGGGCCACTCTAAAATGTTGACATTGTTCTCTGGTAACCATTTCTTGCCTTGTTTGGCTGTATGCTTTGGATCATTGTATGGTTTAATGGTCCAATGATGCCTATTGGGGCAGATCTCTTGGCACACTGCCTGATCTTTTCCTCCAGAATCTCAGTGCAGCCTCTTGCTTTAGACATGGAGAGGCTTGGTAGATATTATAAGAACCATTTTGAGAGTTGTGTAAGATCTTTTGATCCTGTGAGGGAAATATGGTGTCTGGTCAGGGTTCGAACCGGCAATCCTCCGCTTACAGGTCTGAAGCGCTAACCAGTAGGCCACGGCTGCCCCCTGTTGTGAATGCAAATAAAGATGTTTCCATTGATTATTTAAAAAGGGTATGAACAATATTTTTTATAAAAATGTTAAAAAAAGATGAAAATGCTTCTTTTTTTTAATTCCATATTTCTCCCACATTGTCTTACAAACATTTGGCATGTGACAGTGTCATTTTCAGTCAGACCAAACATATTGATAAAAAGAAAGAGAGAAAATCAGCATTAAATAAATATTTGCCAGGGGGTTGAATCATTTTGTTCTTAACTGCATATATATTTTTATTTATTTGGGTTTTTTTTAACACATTTTTATGAACATTTTTCAACTGCTCATCAACAGCGAGACCCCGTCCAGTTCTCAGAGTTTCTTCACACAGCTGGCCAGCTGAAGGAGACTCAGTGACTCTGAGCTGTGAGGTTAGACACACCTCCTTAAACTGGACGTTCCTCTGGTACAGAGCAGTTCCCTCCAGAAGAGCATGTCTTTCCAGACAGAACTCAGCTGATGTTCGCTACAGAGGGAACACTTACTCTGTGAAGCTCCTCTCAGACAGCAGCAGAGGAGCTGGAGGCTCCTACACTCTCAGCCCTGCTGCTTTTCAACACACTGGGCTTTATGTGTGCAGAGCAGAGAGAGGAGATCCAGCCTATCAGACAGAATTCAGCGATGTGGAGGCTCTCTGGGTCACAGGTAAGGGAATATTTTCAGCTGCTCTTTTGTCTCAGTATGAACTCACTTAAGTTCACCTGTTTCTCATCTGTGTCTCAGGTCTATCTCCTCCAGCCTCTCTGGTCATCAGACCCAACAGAGCTCAGCTGTTTGAATCTGAGTCCGTCTCTCTGAGCTGTGAGGTGCAGGACAACTCTACTGGATGGAGGCTGAGATGGTCCACAAACAGAGAAGAGGAGTCAGACTGTCCTCGTAATTGGAGATCAGAAGCTGGACCCACATGCAGCAGCGGCAGCACTTCAGTATGGGATAGGGGAGTGTACTGGTGTGAGTCTGAATCTGGGCAACACAGCAATGCTGTCAACATTACATTTAACTGTAAGTATGAAAGAAAAAAATTGTGTAGCAGAAAAATGAATGTTTATTGATCAGTTATTAAACAGTTCTCTGTATATGTTTTTTAGTTAAATAATATCTTTTTCGGAGTGTCTATTTACACCCCTGGTACGAATAGCCTTGGCCACACAGCTGAGCTATTCACACCCTGTGACATAACAACAAAAAGTCGTTGCCCACGTGCACAAAAACATGGCGGACATACGTTTTTTCGTCAGCAGAAAGTGAAGAATTCTGAAAGGTTTCGGCACTAATATCTGTTCAGATTGAAAAGTTGTGTTTTATTTTCATAATCTTGGTTCAGTGAACACATACAACTGTCAGTTTGTTAGTTAACAGAAATTTTCGTGAATATGACGTTCAGGCCTATAAACTATAAGATTACCTGCAAACACCATTTGCTTGTGGAAGAAGATAGTGCAGTGGTCACAGACAAGGGTTAGCATGTGGGAGACCGGGGTTTGATTCCTGTGTAATGCATTTTGGTAGAGTGAGTGTGCATGTGTACCAACGTCTCTGGAGAGAAGGTGCGCAATTTGAACAAGAAATCGGTTCTCAAACGGAAGTTTTGATTGCAACAATTAGCTAGTTCATGCACCAGGGTGTAAATAGCATACAGTACTATAAACACCAGGGTACGAATAGCATCCACTTCTAACTATACATTGATGCAAACAGCATACCTTATTCAGAGTGTCTGTTACACAGCTGAGCTATTCACACCCTGCCATGCAGAACAAAAAAAAAAACATGTTGCTTGTTTTTTTTTATTATTATTACATTGTGTGATCAATATGCCAGAATAAATGCACAGGGGTGCAAATAGCATACACTGATATTTGTACCAGACAGGGTATTAATAGAACACATTGCTGTGTGCACCAGGGTACGAATAGCATACAGTACATTGATATTTGTACCAGACAGGGTACTAATAGGACACATTGCTGTGTGCACCGGGGTACGAATAGCATACATTGATATTTGTACCAGACGGGGTACTAATAGGACACATTGCTGTGTGCACCGGGGTACGAATAGAATTCACTTCTTATTGCACCAGGGTACGAATAGCATACACTGCTAATTGTACCAGGGGTGAAATAGCCTTACCCTATTTTTTTTCATAACACATTTTTATGAAATTCTTTCAACTGCTCATCAACAGCGAGACCCCGTCCAGTTCTCAGAGTTTCTTCACACAGCTGGCCAGCTGAAGGAGACTCAGTGACTCTAAGCTGTGAGGTTAGACACACCTCCTTAGACTGGACATTCCTCTGGTACAGAGCAGTTCCCTTCAGAACTGTTCCTTATAGACGGAACTCAGCTGATGTTCGCTACAGAGGGAACACTTACTCTGTGATGCTCCTCTCAGACAGCAGCAGAGGAGCTGGAGGCTCCTACACTCTCAGCCCTGCTGCTCTTCAACACACTGGGCTTTATGTGTGCAGAGCAGAGGGAGGAGATCCAACCTATCAGACAGAATTCAGCTATGTGGAGGCTCTCTGGGTCACAGGTGAGTAAATTATTAACACAAGAGACACTTTGCTTATCGTTGGTCAGTGTGGACGCTTTTATCATTATGGTTATTGTTATCGTTATCATTCCTGGTATGAACGGCCCTTAACCCTGAATCTTAAATTCACCTCTTTCTTCACTGTGCCTCAGGTCTATCTCCTCCAGCCTCTCTGGTCATCAGACCCAACAGAGCTCAGCTGTTTGAATCAGAGTCCGTCTCTCTGAGCTGTGAGGTGCAGGACAACTCTACTGGATGGAGGCTGAGATGGTCCACAGACAGAGAAGAGGAGTCAGACTGTCCTCGTGATTGGAGATCAGAAGCTGGACCCACATGCAGCAGCAGCAGCACTTCAGTATGGGATAGGGGAGTGTACTGGTGTGAGTCTGAATCTGGGCAACACAGCAATGCTGTCAACATTACATTTAACTGTAAGCATGAAAGAAAAATTGAGATCGATCAAAAATAATTTCCATTTTATTTTATTTGTTTGTAAGTGTTCTACTTACAGAATAAAACTGTTTGTATAACACATTTTTATGGAAATCTTTCAACCGCTCATCAACAGCGAGACCCCGTCCAGTTCTCAGAGTTTCTTCACACAGCTGGCCAGCTGAAGGAGACTCAGTGACTCTGAGCTGTGAAGTTAGACACACCTCCTTAGACTGGACGTTCCTCTGGTACAGAGCAGTTCCCTTCAGAACTGTTCCTTATAGATGGAACTCAGCTGATGTTCGCTACAGAGGGAACACTTACTCTGTGGAGCTCCTCTCAGACAGCAGCAGAGGAGCTGGAGGCTCCTACACTCTCAGCCCTGCTTCTCTTGAACACACTGGGCTTTATGTGTGTAGAGCAGAGGGAGGAGATCCAACCTATCAGACAGAATTCAGTGATGTGAAGTCTCTCTGGGTCACAGGTGAGTAAATACTCATTCATGTGCTCATTTGTCTCAGTTTGTACACCACTGAGTTTCAGTTTCTTGACTGACTCTAAAGGGCCGTTCACACCAAGAACGAGAACTATAAAAAATATTGTTCTTGTAAATATGAATGACGACGTTCACACATAAACCTTCAACTATGGTACTTTTTGACCAAAAGATTTTCAGAAAATGAAACATTTTGTATTCAAATATTATTGCCATACTTTGTTTCCCCATTCTGTCTAGATACATGCCCTGAAGCTGGCTATGCTGATTTTAATTGAATAATATATATTTTTTGCCATTTTGTCTAAGCACAGCAAGGAAATTGTAATTTTCCATCACCGAGATAAACATGTGTTTTAAAGCAAAAATGTTAAAGCCAATATATGTATAACAGCAAATATTTAAACATCACATTCACATCTTTCCCAATTTTACATTTATTTATATCTCAGAAATGTAACTGTTATGATATTATTAAGTTAACACTAAGAAACGCTTAAAAATAGGTCACTGAAACCATTCATTCACATTTTTACCATTTTGAAATCTGATATTTTTAAACTAATACAATATACCTTACCCTCAACTGCACAAATATCAACACCACAACCATCATTACCATAAAACTATTATTTTTAAACATTTTACCTTAAAAAAGGTGTGGTTGTGGAAAAGACAAGGAGTTGTGGAAAAGACGGGATATGGTGAAAAATACATTTCAGAATAAAATCTCTAGTAAAAATATAAAAGATAGTAAAATATAACTCATGCAATATGTCTCACAGATGTATTTTTAATACAAAACAATATCATAAAAAACATCATCCTCATTTTGTCAGAACAATCTTCATAAAACAATTCATGAACTTCATAAAAAACCTACATCATGTTGTCATAAAAACAAGTCTTTCACTGCCTAGGTTGACATTACAGGAGTGGTTTCTAGGTTGTTGCTAGGGTAATTAAAATGGTTGCTAGGGTACTGGTGGGCCAACATAAAGGGCCAGCATTGCGCCATTCATTTCAATGGGGCCAAAAAACGCAGAAAAATGGGAATACCGCGAAAACGACAAGGGCCAGTGACACGAAAGTGACAAGCAAACTGCACCGGTTCGGGCCTGAATTTTTGGAGTTGGAACTGCGTCGATAGCTCAAACAGTCTAGGAGCAGTAGTTCATACAAAAAGTGGGTGAATAGGAAGACATAATAATAAGAAAACTTAACAAGAACAATAGTGATAGATAGATACTTTATTGATCCCCAGGGGAAATTCAAGGTCTCAGCAGCATACAGACAACACAAACACATTCTTTAACAGCAGAAAGAGTAATTAAAGTATATAATATAAAAACACAACTAAGCAATAAGGACAGTAGAAGATAAAGAATATGCCAAATATACTAAAATACAAATTATACTAACACTTAATCTAAATCAATTCTAAAAACAGTATCCACATAGTGGTGATTAATCAATCAGAGGCGCTTGCAATGACTGAGGCAGGGACTGAGCCGGTGATTCTCTGTGAATATTAAGGTAAGGTAGGGTAAGGTGCTCTGTGTGAATGAGTGTCATGGTGATAGTGCAATGGTGATAGTGGTCATGGAGTAAGTCCAACAGTGCAACAATGCAGAAATAAAGTAAAGTAAAGTCTATATATCTATATATTTAACTATTTATTTTAAGAAAGGTATAAGTGTGGCCACAGTTCGGCTGTGGTATGGAGGGAGGGGTTATGCATATGTGCTAATGTGCTAATATAGCACGCAAACAGTGAGGCAAAAGACAGTGGTAAAAGTGGCTAGTGGACAGACAGTATCCAAACATGGAGGGGGTGAAGAGGCAGACAGACTATGCAGAGAAGTCTATCTCTCCTCTTCCCTTAAGTGAAGCATTGAACAGTTCAATGGCCTGGGGACAAATGACTTTCTCAGTCTGTCTGTTGTGCAAGGCAGTGAGCGAAGTCTCCAGCTGATCAGGCTCTTCTGCTTAACAATAGTGCTGTGGAGTGGGTGACACTCATTGTCCAAGATGTTGATCAGTTTGTTCAGGGTCCTTTTGTCAGATAGTGAAGTGATGCACTCCAGTTCAGCTCCCACTACAGAGCCAGCTTTCTTTACCCCGCATCCTTCTTCTTTGTGCTTCCTCCCCAACATATTACTGCATAGAAGAGGACGCTGGCAACAACAGACTGGTAGAACATCCTGAGGAGCTTGTTGCACACATTGAAGGACCGCAGCCTCCTCAGGAAGTACAGCCTGCTCTGCCCTTTCTTGTAGAGTGCATCAGTGTTGGCTGACCAGTCCAGTTTATTGTCCAGGTGGAGACCCAGATACTTGTAGGTGCTAACCACCTCCACATTGACCCCATCAATGTGGACTGGTAGCAGAGTGGGCTTAGACTCATGGAAATCCACCACCATCTCCTTGGTCTTTGAAGTGTTGAGTTGAAGATGATTGAGTTTGCACCATTGCACAAAGTCCTCCACCAGGCTCCTGTCCTCTTCCTCCTGCCCGTTCCTGATACACCCCACAATTGCAGTATCATCAGAAAACTTCTGCATGTGGCATGACTCAGTGTTGTAGCAGAAGTAGTGGGCTTTCTCCGGGATTTTTGTTTTGTTTTTACAAAAACACAACAACCAATGCTAATAGCTTTGGTTCATCTCAAACACAATGTAGCCAGGTGAGATGTTTGCAACTACACAACCTTTTATCAATCCAGTTGCAGAAGGCCTAGATCCCAAACACAATTGATGAACTGCCCTACTTGTGATTGTTTTTAGAGATTTTAGAGGTTTTATATCGATGCTACAGAATTTGTGGCTGGTGCTGCAAAATTTTTAACCTCTGTAGCACCAGTGCTACTTGCAAAAAAAGTTAACGTACAGCCCTGCTGCATTACGTGATTATTTCTGAGATTCTGATACGTTTTTAACCATGGCCTATGCACAGTTCTGGTTTGAAAATGTATCTCTTAAAATAATCACTTTATGCAGTCAGCTTAAGATGGCTGCAGGCGGCTACATGAAGTTGAATCACCCTATTAATTGGCTTTAACCCTAGCAACCACCATAGCAACTGTGTTATTTAGCATAGCAACCACCAGTACCCTAGCAACCATTTTAATTACCCTAGCAACAACCTAGAAACCACCTCTGTAATGTCAACCTAGCGACCACCATAGCAACCAGCATGATTGCCTTAGCAACCAGCATAGCAACCACGTTATTTATGCGTTTTGGCTTATTGGATGTTGCGTTAATGCAGATAACTTTTGATCTGTGTGCCCGATTTTCATAAATGAGGTACCGTTGGAATTCTTGGATTAAGCCGAGTTCCATGCCCCTGATCAAACCCACTCTTGCAGTTCCTCGGAAACGTAATTCTAATGTTACCCCTTCCAGGAACCTCTCTGCTGCTGAGACCATTTTAAATCTGTTACGTCTGTTGCGTTACTTAGTTCGCCACTGTCTTCTCATCATTTTTTGGTCTCTCACTGACATGTCTGCAACAGTCTTAACTAATCCTTGTTGTTTTTTCTTTGCATATCTTTCTCTGTCTTTCCTTAGGAACTCAGCATATTTTACTGGATCAGATTTTAGTATTTCCCTGCATAGTCTGGCCTTCTCTGCTGATGTTTGGGGTGCCATCTTAAAGGAACAGCAGAGAGACTATGTCAGACTTAGTTGTAACCAATAAAAGACTTTAATTAATAATATTCCCTAGGTCATAATATGCAAATCATGTTTCTACACTACATTTTTTAGCACTATAGGCAAACTACTTTGCTTTTTAGCCCTGACAATGTCAAATTTCAAATGCAAAATGTCTTTTCCACAACCATCTGTATTTACCACAACCATGGAGATAGTTGTGGAAAAGACGGTTGTTGAAAAGACATTTTCCCCATTTCCCTCCAAAATCTCAAGCCTGATTAGCCTGATAGTGTTAGTTTTAGAGTTAGCAATAAATAATCACAAATTACAACTAATTACATTTAAAAAAATCCAGTTATTTTGTCGGCGGTATGAATTACAAGCGGTTCAGAAGTGACATACAATAAACATACTCTAAGTATAACTCATATTTACCTTGACATATCTCCTTTTTATTACCCCCTATTGGGATACCTCTTTCATTCAGCCATGTGGTTCCCTCTGGAGTGTCTGTTGCTATAGTTACTGAGTATACAAACCTACCAGACTGAGCCTGGCATTGTATTTTGTACAGAGTTGTGGAAAAGACAGTGAACCCAGGGGACAAGCGTTCAACATCTTAAAAATATGTCAAATTGAAAATAAATACTAAAGAAAATATTATATTTGATTGAAATGGATATTAATCCATAACTTATGCTTGAATTTAACATTATATCAGTAATACATTTAAAGTGAGATAAGGTCAAAGACCCTAAGTCTGGCCTGGGGTTATTATTGAACAATAATTTTTATATACATAGGTTCCCCTAAATGTGTAGTAAGTGTGGAAAAAACAAAATAGTGGAAATGTTTTTTAGTTTTTTTTTATTTCTGTTAGGGACAGAAAAAGTACCCTAGTTGAAGAATCACCCTACATAACGACATAAATAATGATATTGTTGGGGATCACTTTCAGAGCGATTGTGACATCGATAAAAAGCTTACAGCCACATTTTAGCCATCACATTCAACACAAGGAGAGACTTTGCTTATCTTTAGTCAGTGTGGACGCTTTTATCATTATGGTTATAGTTATCATTATAGTTATCATTCCTGGTATGAACGACCCTTAACCATGAATCTTAAAGGGACAGTGTGGAACGTTTTCAGTTGTTTGTTTGCTATATTACTGTAACATTTCCCATTCATAAATGTGGCCTCATTCATGTTTAATTACCACCACCACCAATTTGAAGCATACCTATGGGCTTAGATATAGGTATTTACATATACATTATATTCGCTTTATCTTCGTGCGCCATTTTAAAATAACGGTGACCGGTTAGGGACACTTGAATGAAATACAGCGGCGTCTTTGGCATGCAAAGAAAAACTTTCTTGGATCCAGCTGCTGAATTTCCCTACATTCAGCGATGTGAGTTATGAACCCATTTTCTACAAGCTACATGTCTTCCTAACATTCTGACATTGGCATTGTATTTTCCAACGAAACAAATAAAGAGAAAAAATAACTTTGTTTGTGATCTGTCACTGTTTTAGCAAAGCACAGCCACCTGTTCAAAGGCTCTAGACCCAGAGACAGTTGATAAACTAACCTACTATAGTTTTGCTAGAACTAGCAGACTACCAGTAAGTTGCTGAATGTATGTTATTTCAGGTTAGTTTGCAACAATGTATAAGTTTAACCAAAGTCCTTAGCTGCTACCTAGCTAGCGAATATCACTAGCCATTCACTTTCAGTTTACTGTACTAACGTTAGCTCAGTTAACATTCAAACTTAAACGATTTATTCCATGTCCGAAAGTGTGTTTCATGGCATCACACACAAGCAATGACAAAACAAAAAAAGTTAATGTTTTGACACCTATTTAGGAGTCCGGAACTAGGGCCATCATCTAGGTAGATTCGCAATGAGATGAGCTGCGACCTATTTTTTACAGTCTATGGCTGCGACTAGATATGGTAACGTTAAATGCTTTGCGACAGCTTGCAACAGCTGGCAATGACGTGCACCATTTAATTCACACCGCTGCAACTCCTTCTGCGACGGTTTCGTCTCGACACGGCTCTTTGGTGTGAATTGGGTGTTATGTTTTTATGTGACAGCTGCCGTAGTTAGGTTGCAATATAATCCCTAAACAATAGATGGGAGAAGTTCTTACACATAGGACCTTTAAATTGACCTTTTTCTTCACTGTGTCTCAGGTCTATCTCCTCCAGCCTCTCTGGTCATCAGACCCAACAGAGCTCAGCTGTTTGAATCGGAGTCCGTCTCTCTGAGCTGTGAGGTGCAGGACAACTCTACTGGATGGAGGCTGAGATGGTCCACAGACAGAGAAGAGGAGTCAGACTGTCCTCGTGATTGGAGATCAGAAGCTGGACCCACATGCAGCAGCAGCAGCACTTCAGTATGGGATAGGGGAGTGTACTGGTGTGAGTCTGAATCTGGGCAACACAGCAATGCTGTCAACATTACATTTAACTGTAAGTAGGAAAGAAAAAAATTGTGTAGCAGAAAAATGAATGTTTATTGATCAGTTATTAAACAGTTCTCTCTGTATATGTTTTTAGTTAAATAATATTTTTTTCATGAAATTCTTTCAACTGCTCATCAACAGCGAGACCCCATCCAGTTCTCAGAGTTTCTTCACACAGCTGGCCAGCTGAAGGAGACTCAGTGACTCTGAGCTGTGAGGTTAGACACACCTCCTTAAACTGGACGTTCCTCTGGTACAGAGCAGTTCCCTCCAGAACTGTTCCTTATAGACGGAACTCAGCTGATGTTCGCTACAGAGGGAACACTTACTCTGTTGAGCTCCTCTTAGACAGCAGAAGAGGAGCTGGAGGCTCCTACACTCTCAGCCCTGCTGCTCTTCAACACACTGGGCTTTATGTGTGCAGAGCAGAGGTAGGAGATCCAACCCATCAGACAGAATTCAGCGATGTGGAGGCTCTCTGGGTCACAGGTAAGGGAATATTTTCAGCTGCTCTTTTGTCTCAGTATGAACTCACTTAAGTTCACCTGTTTCTCATCTGTGTCTCAGGTCTATCTCCTCCAGCCTCTTTGGTCATCAGACCCAACAGAGCTCAGCTGTTTGAATCGGAGTCCGTCTCTCTGAGCTGTGAGGTGCAGGACAACTCTACTGGATGGAGGCTGAGATGGTCCACAGACAGAGAAGAGGAGTCAGACTGTCCTCGTGATTGGAGATCAGAAGCTGGACCCACATGCAGCAGCAGCAGCACTTCAGTATGGGATAGGGGAGTGTACTGGTGTGAGTCTGAATCTGGGCAACACAGCAATGCTGTCAACATTACATTTAACTGTAAGTACAGTATGTAAGAGAAATTTGTGTAGCAGAAAAATGAAGGCTTATTGATCATCAGTTATCAAACAGTTCTCTGTATATGTTTTTAGTTAAATAATATTTTTTTTCATAACACATTTTTATGAAATTCTTTCAACTGCTCATCAACAGCGAGACCCCATCCAGTTCTCAGAGTTTCTTCACACAGCTGGCCAGCTGAAGGAGACTCAGTGACTCTGAGCTGTGAGGTTAGACACACCTCCTTAAACTGGACGTTCCTCTGGTACAGAGCAGTTCCCTCCAAAACTGTTCCTCATAGACAGAACTCAGCTGATGTTCGCTACAGAGGGAACACTTACTCTGTGGAGCTCCTCTCAGACAGCAGCAGAGGAGCTGGAGGCTCCTACACTCTCAGCCCTGTTGCTCTTCAACACACTGGGCTTTATGTGTGCAGAGCAGAGGGAGGAGATCCAACCTATCAGACAGAATTCAGCTATGTGGAGGCTCTCTGGGTCACAGGTGAGTAAATACTCCTTCATGTGCTCATTTGTCTCAGTTTGTACTCCACTGAGTTTCAGTTTTTTGACCGACTCTAAAGGGCCGTTCACACCAAGAATGAGAACTATAAAAAATATTGTTCTTGTAAATATGAATGACGACGTTCACACATAAACCATAACGACATAAAGAATGATATTGTTGGGGATCACTTTCAGAGCGATTCATTGTGACATCGATAAAAAGCTTACAGCCAATCAGAACTAATCACATTTTAGCCATCACATTCAACACAAGGAGAGACGTTGTTTAAAATTGGTCAGTGTGGACGCTTTTATCATTATGGTTATAGTTATCGTTATCTTTCCTTGTATGAACGGCCCTTAACCATGAATCTTAAAGGGACAGTGTGGAACGTTTTCAGTTGTTTGTTTGCTATATTATTGTAACATTTCCCATTCATAAATGTGGCCTCATTCCTGGTTAATTACCACCACCACTAATTCGAAGCATACCTATGGGCTTAGATATAGGCATTTACATATACATAGCGTTTATAATCGCTTCATCTACGTGTGCCATTTTAAAATAATGGTGACCGGCTAGGGACATTTGTGAAATACAGCGCCGTCTTTGGCATGCAAAGAAAAACTTTCTTGGATTCATCTGCTGAATTTCCCTACATTCAGCGATGTAAGTTATGAACTCATTTTCTACAAGCTACATGTCTTCCTAACATTCCGACATTGGCATTGTATTTTCCAACGAAACAAATAAAGAGAAAATATAACTTTGTTTGTGATCTGTCACTGTTTTAGCAAAGCTCTTGTGCACAGCCACCTGGGCTCTAGACCCAGAGACAGTTGATAAACTAACCTACTATAGTTTTGCTAGAACTAGCAGACTACCAGTGAGTTGCTGAATGTATGTTATTTCAGGTTAGTTTGCAACAATGTATAAGTTTAACCAAAGTCCTTAGCTGCTACCTAGTTAGCGAACATCACTAGCCATTCCCATTCACTTTCAGTTTACTGTACTAACGTATAAGAAGCTCGGTTAACAGGCAAAATTAAATGATTTAATCCATGTCCGAAAGTGTGTTTCGTTGGCATCACACACAAGCAATGACAAAACAAAAAAAGTTAATGTTTTGACACCTATTTAGGAGTCCGGAACTAGGGCCATCATCTACTGTAGGTAGATTCGCAATGAGATGAGCTGCAACTAGATATGGTAACGTTAAATGCTTTGCGACAGCTTGCAACAGCTGGCAATGACGTGCACCATTTAATTCACACCGCTGCAACTCCTTCTGCGACGGTTTCGTCTTGACACGGCTCTTTGGTGTGAATTGGGTGTTATGTTTTTTATGTGACAGCTGCCGTAGTTAGGTTGCAATATAATCCCTAAACAATAGATGGGAGAAGTTCTTACACATAGGACCTTTAAATTTACCTCTTTCTTCACTGTGCCTAAGGTCTATCTCCTCCAGCCTCTCTGGTCATCAGACCCAACAGAGCTCAGCTGTTTGAATCGGAGTCTGTCTCTCTGAGCTGTGAGGTGCAGGACAACTCTACTGGATGGAGGCTGAGATGGTCCACAAACAGAGAAGAGAAGTCAGACTGTCCTCGTGATTGGAGATCAGAAGCTGGACCCACATGCAGCAGCAGCAGCACTTCAGTATGGGATAGGGGAGTGTACTGGTGTGAGTCTGAATCTGGGCAACACAGCAATGCTGTCAACATTACATTTAACTGTAAGTATGACGGATCATTTGCAATCAGATATGAAGATGGGTTTATTCATTCAAACATTCGTTTTTTTATATAAACCTCCAACTGTTCATCAACAGCGAGACCGCGTCCAGTTCTCAGAGTTTGTCCAGACAGCTGGCCAGCTGAAGGAGACTCAGTGACTCTGAGCTGTGAGGTTAGAGACACCTCCTTAAACTGGACGTTCCTCTGGTACAGAGCAGTTCCCTCCAGAACTGTTCCTTATAGACGCAACTCACCTGATGTTCACTACAGAGGGAACACTTACTCTGTGATGCTCCTCTCAGACAGCAGCAGAGGAGCTGGAGGCTTCTACACTCTCAGCCCTGCTGCTCTTCAACACACTGGGCTTTATGTGTGCAGAGCAGAGGGAGGAGATCCAACCTATCAGACAGAATTCAGCGATGTGGAGGCTCTCTGGGTCACAGGTGAGCAAATATTCCTACAGCTGCTCATTTGTCTCTGGATAAACTCTTCGCTCCCGAAGTAAAGATATTTATACAAGTTCTTTGTCTCACTGCATAGCTAGTACCTCTTTTAAAGCTTGTAAAGGAGTGCTCCCGAGCGGATGGTTGGTCAGATTGAAGGATGTAACAAATACTGCTTTGTAGTCAAAAGGCTTTTTTTTTGTTATTATTTGTTTTAGACAAAAAACAAAACAATGATGACAAACAAAGAAATAAAACACTGAGGCAAAATAAGAAATAATCACAGGGACGATGCCCACGCATAACTAGGCATACCTCTGAGGTCTTTTGGCATGACCTCTCGCTACAGAGGAATCTCCCGTTTGAGCTAAACAGCCCCCATTAAAATCAGCGGTCTCAACCATGTACCGATATAAATGAATTGATGCATACACACAATATTTTAGATAACACACAACACACAGGCAATACACATCACTAAAAGAGATTCATGTGAATTAACTATAATGCCCAACAAAACGTCATTAAAGGAGTGATTCAGGATTTTGGACATCATTTCCAAGTTAGCAAGTGTGATATTTATCAGCCGAGACCATTTTCAACATGTTTCATCCAGTCCTTCTAGTTGCAGAGTTCGTAGGTGCTAGGCTAGCGCAAGTCAACAGTATATGTTTGCCTGCCACTAAAAACAGTCTTACCCACTCCTCAGTACACCTGAGGCAAATAAATTATAATGCCAGACTATCGATGAAAATGTCTGTGTTGATAGAATAGTGTTAGAAATAAAACTACCCTTGCATCACATTTAAAATAGTTATACTTTTTCCCCTGAAGTTGGTTGTAGGCATATAAGTAACGGCAGTGGCGGACTGATATTACTTAGGCTACTACTAGGTATCCCCATTGGAGTGCGCTTCTCTGTTTCTCTTTTCGGCGCAGTACTACTAACAGGAGCAAGTAAAATTCCGCCGCTGCTGAGAAACTAGTCCCTCAAAATGTAATGCGATTATTGAAATTCAAGGATATATATGCAAAATATGATGTGGATCATCGCACCGGACTCACCTTTACAGGTACCCTGCCATACACCTGTGGGCCAGCGGCATCGCTCTCTCCACTCTTCTCTCCTTCTTCCCTTCCAAGGCACCAGCGGGACTATGCCTAGCAGGGGCGTCCTCCTCCCTGAGCCAAGTCAAGGGCTTGGCCGCATACCTGAACAAGAGTTGGGTGGCTACAGCCGGTTATCAGAGTAGCGTCCTGGATCTACCCCAGCTGACCATCACTCGCCTCTGCAGTTGTTAATCCTTCCCCAGGTTGGCTCCGCCACCACACATCCCGCTGTATCCAGATCCATCGGGATGCTGTTACCGCCTGTTTGGTGACATTGCCTACCAGCCGCTTCCTGGCCAGACCTTCGATCCCCAATAATCCAAGGGTTCTCCAGAGTGACTGCCCAGCAAAGCTCCTGCAGCCGACCTCCACGGGCAGGTTCCAGGCCTTCCATCCATTTTGCTGGCTTTTGAGGACAAGGTCTTGGTATTTTTTGAGCTTACGCTCCTGTGCCTCCTCCATCCTCTCTTCCCAGGGCACTGTTAGCTCTATGAGCACCACCTGCTTGGTACCTTTAGACCAAAGGAAAATGTCTGGTCTAAGGCTTGTATGGGCTATCTCTTCTGAGAATTTTAGCTGCTTTTTCAGATCGGCCCTCATCTCCCAGTCATTTGCTGAAGCCAAGATCCCTTTTCCCTTTCGTCCTGTTGCAGTGCTCTCTCCTGCCTTTCGAACCTCCATCTGCACCATGGTACGCCGCTATTTTGGATCGGCATTGTTCCAGCTCACTCTAGTGGATCAACCTTGTCCCAGCCTGCCCTGGGCTACTGTCCCCACAATATCTGGATGATGCAATCAAACCTCTGCCTCTGTCAGTGCTCTACTAGCTGACCACTAGCGGCCTGTCCTGACCACAATGCCTGCCTGGCGTACTGTTTCATCTTTGCTGTCTCGCAGCATCATGGCCTGACACATCTTTGTCTTTACATTACATTACATTTAGCAGACACTTCTTGACCAAAGTGACTTACATATGTCAGCTATATTACAAGGGATCACATTGTCCCCGGAGCAACTTGGGGTTAAGTGCCTTGCTCAAGGGCACAACGGTGGAAGCTGGGAATTGAACTGACAACTTTCAGGCTACTGCACGCTAGCCCAGCTCCTTAACCACTACACTACCACCGCCACCACTGATGTCACAGGCAGCTGTAGCTTGCTGCCTGTGCTGTACAGCCCGATGGAGCAAAAGCTTCTTGGGACCCCCAGCCATCTTCTCAGGTAGGTTTTATTCTTCCTTTCCTGCCCCTCGACGGTGGATACAGGTACCTCATTGACTAGCAGAGACCAGAGCAGTCTAGGAAGGACCCCATGCTGGTAACTCCAGGCCTTTTACTTGCCAGGCAAGCCGCTCTTCTCCAGTGATGTCATCCAGGTGTCTGTTTGGATAAGCATCTTCCTCACATTCTGCCTATCATTGAGGTTGGCTCTGAACCACTTCCGCAAGCTCTTCACTGGTTCCTCTTGAACCGTGGGGATGAGCGGAACCAGTTCTGTATAGGGTGGCAAAATTCCGGGAATTTTCAAAGTTGGAAACTTTCCATGGGAATTAACGGGAATATACGGAAAATAACGGAAATAAACAGGAATTAACAGGAATAAACTGGGAATTTTTAATCTGGCAAGTTAGTCTATAACAGGGAACTTAAATGCAGTGGACAAAACCCCATCTTGCAGCATAATATTAGTTAAAACAACCTGATTTAATGCAATTTCAGTCAAATTTCTACCCTGCACATACGTCAATCCCATGCACACAGAAATCAGCATAGGCTACTAGACATAAAGGAAACCTATGGTGCGTTCATGTGCATGGGGAAAATAAATTCCCAGTGAAAATGTCATCTCATGTGGGAATAACTGGTGTGAAACTGGGGGAAGTTTGCAAACAGATTTGCCCAGTTATGGGCTTGTTGTCACTTTTGTCCTCATTCAAATGGGTGTACGTCATTTTGCATAAACTGTAATGGGACGATTAATCTGTCTGATTAAGCTTGACAACTTATATATAATTTACATAATCTATAAGGTTTAGTTAGGGTGGTATGTTGTGTCATTATATATTATATATTTGTTGTACCATTTTCTGGGATTCTAACTGAACAAACTTGACGAGCCAGACCCACATTAAAATGTAGGGTCTGGACACTCACCGTTCGCAGTGCTCAGTCCGAGGGGCGGGATAATCAGTTGTCTTTCAAATTCCCTCTGCACGCAATAGGACAGCGGCAGCGCTATGAGTCCCATGCGTTTCACACCAGCTGAGCTAGTTGGCTAGTTCAAACATTTGCCAACTTAATAAAAGCTTAACTCGTGTCACACTGTTCGCCAGCAGCAACATCCATCTTATTTGTTTTCAAGTAGCAGGGAATTCAAGCCAAACCGTTGCAACTCTGCCATCAATCATTATGTTAAGCCCACCTACTTGACTCTATACACGCATTTCATTGGCCTGATTAAGTTTTCGATTTCTGGAGCTCACAAGCCAACGGAGAGTTGCTAGACTAGCCCTGGCAGCAAATGTAATTCGCTGCCGCTAGGGGCGTGTCTAGATTTCTAGGCTAGAACAAACTGATAGTCAGTCAATGTTCCAACCAATTGGATTTTGTTGTTGAGTGGCGTGGTGTATCTTGGGCAATTCAGTGTTGCTATCTTAGCACGCTAGTAAACCATAGGCAGAGAATGGGATTCCCACTAGCATGGTAGCTAGCTTTGTATGCTAAGCTAAGCTAAGCAAAAATACGAACAAACAAATCCTATTGCTTATTACGAAATAAAATTTTAATGTCTGTATATGAAACAGTATGAATTACCAAAAATTCCCAGTTAATTCCTGTAAATTCCCATTAATTCCCATAATTTCCTTTAATTCCATGAAAGTTTCCCATTTGGCTTAACTTCCCATGGAAAGTTTCCGGAAATTTTCCGCCCCTTCGCAACCCTAGTTCTGTACACACCCCCTCCTCAGTACCAGGCTTCTGGACATTTCAGGTTTGAATCCCATCCTTGCCCACTTGGTGAGCTTGACCAAGTCTTCCAGGATCCATCTACCTTCAGGTACTGATTTCGCTGTGATTGTGAGATCGTCCATGAATGCTCTTACAGGTACCTGTTGGACGCCCGTCACCAGCACCGCACCCCGACGTACCTTCTCTGCTGACTTGACTAGAAGGTTAATTGCTGCAGAAAACAGAATCACTGAGATTGTGCAGCCTGTAACAATGCCCACCTCCAGTCTCTGCCAGTCAGTGGTAAAGTCTCCAGAGGTGAAACGCATTTTGAACTAATTGAAGTAGCACTGCAAGAGCTTCTGGAATCGCTCTGGGACATGGTAGGTCCTCATTGTCAGTTCCACTAACTTGTGGGGTATCGTCCCACAGGCATTTGTTAGATCCAGCCATAGAACTGCCAGGTCACCATGGTTTTTCTTTGCGTCTTCAATTATTTTAGTGATCACGCTGGTGTGCTCAAGACAGCCCGGCACCCCTGGTACTCCACCCTTCTGGACTGACGTGTCCATGTATCCGTTGTCTAACATGAAAGTCCCAAGGAAGATCTTGCCTTCGATGTTGAGGAGTGAAATAGTACGGAATTGCTTGATCCCTGTGGGATTTTCTCCTTTAGGGATGAAGCATCCCTCCGCAATCAACCAGTCGTCAGCAAGGAGGTCCTTCCTCCATGCCACACTCAGTAGCTTCCAGAGTCGTTTCCTGAGATTTCCGCAGTACTTATACACCTTATAAGGGATGCCGTTAGGTCCTGGGGCTGATTTTGCTCTGGCCTTCTTGAGAAACGTGTTCACTTCCTGTCAGCTTGGTTCCTCAGCTTTGAAGGGGACAGTTGGTTCTGCTGGTTTTATAAGTTTCTCCATCTCTTCCAAGTTTTCCTCCCTTCTGGGATCATTATGGACCTGACGGAGGTGCTCCTCCACCTCCTCCTTTGTTGCTTTCAGCTCCCCTGAAGTTTTATCACCCAGAAGTCTTGAAAGGTATTTGAATGGGTTCTTGGTAAAGTCTGTCCTTTCCTTCATCCGTCGCTTCCTGTTCCAGCGGTGACATTCAGCTTTTCACAATATCTTAACGCGCTCCCTCAGGTTGTCTCAGATCTCCATCAGTGCTGGCTTCCCCTCTATTGACGGAATGCCTTCCTTAGCCTCCGCAGATCCCCTCAAAGTATTGCTATGCTCTTCAAACGTCTTCCTTGGGCTGGCTGTTTGTTCCTGCTCTTCGCTCTTCCTTTCCAAAGCGATCAGCACCTATGCTCCAGATGATTGATGCCATGGCCTTGAGCTTCTTTCCCACGTCTCCTGCCAAAGCTGATTGCAGCACCTAGTCCACATCGTGATCAAACATCTCCCACTCCTTCCTTGCTCCTGCAGCTGGCCAGTTCACTCGTTCTTTCCGGACCTCTCTCACGCAGGTGTTCTGTCCAGGTTGTCTTGTGTCCTGAGTGCCTTCCCTCACTATCAGATGCCTTATGTCCTCTAATACATCAGCAGGGTCGTTCCTGCTCCAGTCTTCATCATGTGCATGGAGATTCCGGGGACTGTGGTTTGACTCCTGCCCTGGTCTCTCCTCCATCTCACCAGGTTGCCCTGTGCGTTGCTCATTCCGTACATTGCACATTACGTACGTTGCACATTACTTACGCATTACGTTGCAAGCACTTTATCCTTGACAGATGTATTTTTAGGCACCTCTCATTTTTACATATCTTCCCACATCTGCAGACCCGGAGTAAATTCACTTAGCGGTTCGGTAGTCACTTTTCCGTCATGGGTAGTCATTACAGTGGTCTGTCCTGTGGGTGTCAGGACAAGGCGTCCTCCTCCCTGAGCCAAGTCTGGGCTTGGCTGCATACCTGAACAAGAGTTGGGTGGCTTCAGCCGGTCATCAGACGATCACTGAAATTCAAGGATATAATAATGTTAGAAATAAGACTATCAACACAGACATTTACATTGATAGTCGGGTGTTATAATTTATTTGCCTCGGGTGTACTGTGGAATGCGTAAGACTTTTTTTAGTGGCAGGCTAACACATACTGATGACTTCCGCTAGCCTAGCACCTGCGAACTCAGCAACTAGAAGGGACGCACAAAACTAGAACTAGAAGCGAAAAGAACGTACAAAAGTTCTCTGTGCCTTGCACCTCAGTTTACTCCCACATACCCAGAAGGCACTACAACCAGGCAACAGGTCAGTATGTTCATACATACATCCCTACATACAGACCTAACATTTGTCTTGATCAGCTAGTAAGCATTGATGTTAAAATGCGTGCTTATCGCTTACATCGCCGTAATAGATAGAATATGCTACAGTCGGCCCGACGTATATCGGATCTGCATTTCACTTACAGACATGTACATAAACATGTTCCCGTGTGGAATTAACTTTGCTTTTGACAAACAGCAGGTCTTAAACACAAACACAACTTCCAAACACATAGCCCTATACATAGTGTAGGGAATTATGAGATATGTTGCGGGTTGTACAACAGCTGGCCTAATTCTTCGGTCAGAAAGATCTTCCAGGGAGATATTATTGATAATTTATTCCACACACTACGTGACACTATTACCATTTACATAATGATGACTTGGGTTAAGTTGTGTTAAGTTATGTGAAGTTGTGGTTTCTAGAAAATAATAAATACAGAATACAATCAGCTTCATATTCTAACTGTGCAATTGTAACAGAGGTCGTAATTCATCTGCCGCTCACGGCCCTCAAACCTGCCACCTCGACACACACCGGCATGGGAGTCGAGCACCAAAAGCCCAGGCTTCCAACTCAGCGGTTAGAAGCGTTCTTAAAGTTAGGGCTGTTTGTAACTGTTGTCTACACATATTCCACCCCTTCCTCGGCAAAACGTTGACATGTAAATACATTGAGCCAATCGTGTAGTGTGATGTGAATACATTGAGCCAATCATATGGTGTGTTGTGAAGACATCTTTCCAATCATGTGTTGTGAACTCGCCGCTGGAGCAAGATTGGTGTCGTGAAGCCTTGCGCACGCGCATTTCTGCTGAATAGGATGCCCGATGAGTGCCCAAAAAGCGTTGCTATACGAAATCTGGCCTATCCATCCAGAAGCGCGCATTAGCCGACAGTAAGTGGAGGCAGTGGTTCTCAAACTTTGCCATATCCTACACTGGTGTAAAAGGCGTGTATGGTATCTAATTTTTTGTAAAGGTCTGCCAGGGATATTCTTAGGCCTATGAATGGTGTGCCTTCTCACAAAAGCATAGTCACTGGGCTCAGCTAGATGTAGCTTTCTCCTTCACCAACCTGTGAGCCTATGAGGCAGTCACGTCGTCAGTGGCACTCTCAGGTCCTTCTCATCTGCTGATAAAGCAACATGAGTATTCCACTATAGCATTGCTCCTCATTGCCTTACTCCTTTCCTTTTCAGAATGTTCTTTCTATCCATAATCATAAGTCTTTCTTCACTGAATTAGCAAGATACCATCAGAAGCCAACAATCATAAATAACCTGTGCGCGCGCTCTCTCTCCCCTGCGCATGAAGCTGTCTGCGTGTTGTAGGCTAGATTTGCGTGAGTTCTTTCTATCTGCTTTACTTTTGTGAGTTGCGACCACCTAGACTATGTTATAGACGTTCTATGAGGTACCAGTGTTTAACTGTGTCACAAAACAATAAGCTTTGTCAGACTACTTTTAAAATGATATGGGTAAGGCTATTTAACCTGACTCCACCAGATGGATTTGCTCCTCATATCCATCTGGGAACTTTTCATTGAAGAACTTTTGGGAAGGGGCGGAAATACTGGTTAGCTGATTGGATAAACCATCTGTCTATCACCACCTTTGTTGGTTATCGACGGGCCAAATCAACCAATTAGATGAACAAAGTGTTCTTCTAATGCCTTCGTTTAACATACAATTAAGTTAGGTAACGTGACTAACGTTATGATGTTTTAACTTACCATTTGTATGTGACATGAACCTAATCAACGACAATTCCCATCAAGTTTTCACGGTAGGCCCTACACTTCTGAAGAAAGTATATTCCTCCATTGTGAACTGGAATCAGCCGTGGAGGATGTCTGTGTCGTTCATTCCTCCCAGCTGCATGGCTGAGACTCATAGCTTCACAGTTTACCCAGGAATACTTTCTAATTTGAATAAAACTTGCGCGATAGCTATGCTCATCTCTGTGGATGACGTCATGTTGTTCGTTGCGTCACACCTCAACCCGCCTCAAAGCCAATGCTGATTGGACGTTCGTTTGGTGAACTGCTCCAAATTCTCTTTAACGGAAAGTATCCAGACTGATCTGCGAGTGAAACCCTGAAGCTCGCGAGATCAGGATTGTCTCACGAGGCTAAAGGCTATTAGCACCCCTGTTACAATTAGCAGTGTATGCTATTCGTACCCTGGTGCAATAAGAAGTGAATTTTATTCGTACCCCGGTGCACACAGCAATGTGTCCTATTAGTACCCCGTCTGGTACAAATATCAATGTATGCTATTCGTACCCCGGTGCACACAGCAACGTGTTCTATTAGTACCCCATCTGGTACAAATATCAATGAATGCTATTCGTACCCCGGTGCACACAGCAATGTGTTCTATTAGTACCCCATCTGGTACAAATATCAGTGTATGCTATTTGCACCCCTGTGCATTTATTTGGGCATATTGATCACACAATGTAATAATATTTTTTTTTTTTAAAACAAGCAACACGTTTTTGTTGTTGTCACGTAACAGGGTGTGAATAGCTCAGCTGTGAGACACTCTGAATAAGGTATGCTGTTTGCATCAATGTACAGTTAGAAGTGGATGCTATTTGTACCCTGGTGTTTATAGTACTGCATGCTATTTACATCCTGGTGCATGAACTAGCTAATTGTTGCAATCAAAACTTCCGTTTGAGAACAGATTTCTTGTTCAAATTGTGCGCCTTCTCTCCAGAGACGTTGGTACACATGTGTAATGTCTGTAGCTATCCCTAACAGTCATATATATTAGGCTTACACACTTGAGTTCCTTAGTGTTCTGTTTATTCAACTTCCCTTAACACACACATTCACTGTCAACGTATATCGCTTCTTCTACGATAGGCAGAACAATGCCCCCACTCTATGACAATGACACCTTCAGGTCATTTACCTGTCATTACATCTCCCCCTCAAAGATGATGCCCTTTTCAGTTAACCTGAACTCTTAGTGTAAACATTTCTGTACACTCACAACACTTAGAAAATTCTGTATGTTAATGATGTTCCTTGTTGAAACGCAACTGTATGCAAACGTCTAATGGTGTCTAATGAAAATAACCATTCTTCCTGTTCGTACTTTTACAAAACACAACATTCTTTCTGTCTTGTCAGAACAAAGTGCATTTCCTTCAAATAATAAATGAAACAATTCCCCCTTTTTTTTTAACCCCCACACAATCCATTATCACCAGTTCAGTTTGACTGGGGGCTTGCTCACTCTGCCAGAGCGAGTGACAGTCACAGTCCTTTTTGTGGGTGTGGGAGTGTTTTGTGTCTTGGCACCCTCTGTGTCCTCGACGTTAGTGACCTCGGGAGTCAACTGGTCAGGACTTCCACCGACAGGTGTGGATTGCAGGTGATGCCTGTTCCTCCTATAGCGCTCACCCTGGGCTGTCTCCACGATGTAGGACCTTGGAGTGGAGCTGGAGCTGTGGACAACAGCAGGCATCGTCCACTGTTTCTGTCCATCTTTGTTAGCACGGGGTCCCCCGGGCTCAGTGAGGGTAGGATCTTCACTCCATTCCTGCGGTTGTAGCGTCAGCCTGTCTGATCACCTCTTCGTCGGGCCAGTCAGGTCTCAGATTGTCCTGCAGGATAGGCAAGGTGGTCCTAATTTTCCTACCCATCAGGAGTTCTGCTGGACTGACCCCTGTCGAAGATGTGGGTGTGGCTCTGTATGTCATCAGGGCCAGGAGGGGGTCCTCTTGTCTCAGTATGGATTTCGCTATCTGAACTGCCCTCTCTGCCTGTCCATTGCTTTGGGGGTAGTGAGGGCTGGATAGATAGATAGATAGATAGATAGATAGATAAATAGATAGATAGATACATAGATACTTTATTGATCCCCAGGGGAAATTCAAGGTCTCAGCAGCATCCAGACAACACAAACACATTCTTTAACAGCAGAAAGAGTAATTAAAGTATATAATATAAAAACACAACCAAGCAATAAGGACAGTAGATGATAAAGAATATGCTAAATATACTAAAATACAAATTATACTAACTAAACTTAAATACAATATATAAAAATATACTAAAATACAAATGACAAAAATACAAATTATACTAACACTTAATCTAAATCAATTCTAAAAACAGTATCCACATAGTGGTGATTGATTAATCAGAGGCGCTTGCAATGACTGAGGCAGGGACTGAGCCTGTGATTCTCTGTGCATAGTAAGGTATGGTAAGGTGCTCTAAGGTGCTCTGTGTAAATGAGTGTCATGGTGGTAGTGCAATGGTGATAGTGGTCATGGTGATAGTGCAAGTGAGTAAGTCCAACAGTGCAACAATGCAGAAATAAAGTAAAGTAAAGTCTATATATCTATATATTTAACTATTTAAGAAAATGTATAAGTTCGGCTGTGGCATGGAGGGGGGGGGGGGGTTATGCATATGTGCTAATGTGCTAATATAGCACGCAAACAGAGAGGCAAAAGACAGTGGTAAAAGTGGCTAGTGGACAGACAGTACCAAACATGGAGGGGGTGAAGAGGCAGACAGACTATGCAGAGAAGTCTATCTCTCCTCTTCCCTTAAGTGAGGCATTGAATAGTTCAATGGCCCTGGGGACAAATGACTTTCTCAGTCTGTCAGTTGTGCAAGGCAGTGAGCGAAGTCTCCAGCTGAACAGGCTCTTCTGCTTAACAATAGTGCTGTGGAGTGGGTGACACTCATTGTCCAAGATGTTGATCAGTTTGTTCAGGGTCATTTTGTCAGATAGTGAAGTGATGCACTCCAGTTCAGCTCCCACTACAGAGCCAGCTTTCCTTACCAGCCTGTCAATTCGCCCCGCATCCTTCTTCCTTGTGCTTCCTCCCCAACATACTACTGCATAGAAGAGGACGCTGGCAACAACAGACTGGTAGAACCTCCTGAGGAGCTTACTGCACACATTGAAGGACTGCAGCCTCCTCAGGAAGTACAGCCTGCTCTGCCCTTTCTTGTAGAGTGCATCAGTGTTGGCTGACCAGTCCAGTTTATTGTCCAGGTGGAGACCCAGATACTTGTAGGTGCTAACCACCTCCACATTGACCCCATCAATGTGGACTGGTAGCAGAGTGGGCTTAGACCTGCGGAAATCCACCACCATCTCCTTGGTCTTTGAAGTGTTAAGTTGAAGATGATTGAGTTTGCACCATTGCACAAAGTCCTCCACCAGGCTCCTGTACTCCTCCTCCTGCCCATTCCTGATACACCCCACAATTGCAGTATCATCAGAAAACTTCTGCATGTGGCATGACTCGGTGTTGTAGCAGAAGTCAGATGTGTACAGGGTGAACAAGACTGGAGATAGCACAGTTCCCTGTGGCGCTCCGGTGCTGCAGATCACAGTGTCAGAGAGACAGTTTTTCAGTCTGACAAACTGTGGTCGCTCGGTCGGGTAATCTGTAATCCAGGTTACCATGGTGTTAAAAGCACTTGAGAAATCAAAGAACATGATTCTCACAGCACTTTTCCCCTTGTCTAGGTGGGAATGTGTCCTGTGTAGAAGATAAGTGATGGCATCGTCCACGCCCACTTTCTCCTGGTATGCAAACTGTAACGGGTCTAGTGCATGGCGTACCTGGGGTCTGAGCATGCCCAAGACCAATCGCTCCATTGTCTTCATCACATGTGATGTAAGAGCGACAGGTCTGTAGTCATTAAGCTCACTAGGGTGTGGCTTCTTAGGGACAGGGGTAAGACATGATGTCTTCCACAGTGTTGGAACTTGTCCAAGGCGTAGGCTCAAATTGAAGATGTGCTTCAGTGGCTCCCCCAGTTCAGCAGCACAGGCCTTGAGTAGCCTTGGACACAGATGTCCACAGATAGCCTTGGATGTAACATGGACGAAATCATATTCCTCACTAAACTCCCTCATCTCTGCTGAAGCTAGCTGGGGCCCATTCTCACTCACTATCACTTCGGGGATACCAAAACGTGCAAAAGTGGCTTTCAGCTTAGCTACAACCTGGTGAGTAGTAGTTGTAGGCAGATTCAAAATTTCCAGATACCTGGAGTAATAATCAGATACTACTAAGTAGTTGTGCTTCTTAAACTCACATAGATCTATACCAATTTTCTGTCATGGCCTGGATGGGAGCTCACTGGGCATTAACGGCTCCTTTCTCTGAGTGTTTTTGTTTTCTCTGCAAAAAGCACACTGCTGTACTGTTCTCACTATCTCGTCACCTATTCCAGGCCACCATACTGATTGGTAAGCTCTCTCTCTGCACTTTACTAGGCCTTGATGCCCGTCATGGATTCTCCTTAGTATGACTTCCCTCACTTCTGTGGGAATAACAATGCGCTGGCCTCTTATGACTAAACCCTCTATCTCGGATAGTTCTCCCCTCACTTGATAGAAATCTTTGACTGCCTCCGGCACCTTATGGCCTCCTTACACCAAACAACTTTGTCAAGATTTGGGAAAGATTCTTGAAAGATTGTAGTCTTTTAACTAATGCCCCCCATTCAAGCATTACTCAAAAGACTACAATCTTTCAAGAATCTTTCCCAAATCTTGTCAAAGTTGTTTGGTGTAAGGAGGCCATTACTTACAAAATCAGGCCACCCACTCCTAATGAACCCTATGACTGTCTGGAGCTGCCTGTCATTTGTCGTGTGCTGTTTTAGCTCTAACATCCGGTGTGGTGTGGCTGGAACCTGGCCCATGACGGCCTCAATGTGTGCTGCCACCTCCTCATGACAAACCCCATCCCCCTGACATTGCTCTGGGCCCCTAGATAGCGCATCTGCTACTGCTAATGTCTTACCAGGTGCATGCTCTGCTGTGGCATTGAACCGCATTAATCTCATCAGCAGTCTCTGGCACCTGATCAGGTCTAGGTCCTTGCTGTTCATAAGAGGTACCAATGGTTTGTGATCCGTCACAAGCCTAAAGCTGTCCATTCCGTATAAGTACTTGTCAAAATGTTCGCAGGCCCAAACACTGGCAAGGCACTCCTCGATTTGCGCGTACCTTTTCTCCGCGTCGCTCAATCGTCTGGAGCAGTAGGCCACAGGTTTCCAGTGATCTCCATGCTGCTGCAGTAGCACACCTCCCAGCATGTAGCTGCTGGCGTCCGCTGACACGATGGTGGGCTTGTTGGCGTTGTAGAAGGTAAGAACCGGGGCTGTTGCTAATGCAGTCTTTAAACTCCTAAATGGTTCACACTGTGCAGGTCCCCACGTCCACTCTGTGTCTCCCTTCAGTAGCTCGTACAGTGGGTGGGCCACTGTCGACAGTTCCGGGATGAACTTAGCTAAGTAGTTGACCATCCCTAAGAATCTTTTAAGTTCGGTCACATTTTGTGGTTGTGGAAAGTTCTCTATTCCGGTCACCTTGCTTGGATCAGCCCTGACCCCTGTCTCATCAATCACATGACCTAGGAAACGAACCTGTCTCTGTTTAAACTTGCATTTGGCTTTTTGTTCAGCCCAGCCGCCTCGATAACTTTCAACATCTCTGCTAGGCACTGGTCGTGTTGCTCCTCAGTCTCAGCATGAACTAAAATGTTGTCCATAAAAATCTCAGTTCCTTCCAGGCCGGCCAGAGTCTCCACCATTTTCCTCTGGAAAATTTCGGGCGCTGATGTTATTCCGAAAGGGAGGCGGCGGAAGGCGGCATATCTCCCGAACGGAGTTATGAGCGTAGTGAGCATCCTGCTCTCTTCGTGCAAAGGAATTTGGTAAAATCCACTTGCTGCATCCAAAGACGTGAACACTCTTGAACCAGCTAGCCTTGGCATTATTTCCTCCACTGTGGGTAGGACATACTTCTCCCGTCTCACCGCTTTATTCAGTTTCCTGAGGTCTGCACAGAGGCGGACCTCCCTCTTGTTTGGTTTAAGCACCGGCACCATAGCAGCGCACCATTCAGTCGGCTGTGTTACTTTTTCGATTATGTCCTCTTCCTCCATGCGTTGCAGTTCCCTCTTCACCAGCGGTACCAGTGGCAGGGGTATCCGCCTGGCTGTCGGCACTGCATACGGCTGGGCATCTTCGCGCAGGGCTATTCTGACTGGCTCAGTTTTCAGTAGCCCGCTTGAACCAAACACACCACTGACCTCGTCCATCCTCTTCACTAGGCCCATCTTCACCGCTTCTTCACGGCCTAATAAGCAGCTTGTTCCCTCTTATCACAAACACCTTAAAGTAAAAGTTTTTCTCCTTGTAGCTTGTGGTGCCTTGGAACATTCCTGTACATTTGAGGTCACCTCCTGGGTTTACAAAGCATGTGTCTGGAGGTCCTAACTGTATTTTCGGTCTCATCTTTTTGAATGTCTCTTGGTCGATAATAGTAGCATCAGCTCCGGTGTCAATTTTAAAGGTTACTACCACATTGTTTATGGTTAAGCCTACAGTCCATGTCTTTTCTTTATCCTCCCTGTCAACTGCACCGAGGAAGTTCAGTCTGTTCAGGCTGTTCACTTGTGACTTCCCTGACTGCTTTAGACTGGCATTTAAGTTCCCAAAGTCCATTGTTATGATACTTATTGCACTTACTTTTGAATGCAGGGCAACGCTTTTCATCAGAGTGCTGTGGCTTATAGTGCTGCCGCGATTAGTCGACTTAATCGACCATGAAAATTAGTCGTTAGTGGCAGCACTAGTGGCTTACCACATCTCCCACAATCCTCCTTTGTGTAGGCTCCCTGGCTGCTGTTCCCGCGTCTCATGTATTCATGCCTCTCTCTGCTATACTGTCCGTCTTTCCCCTTCACAGCATTAATGTTGGCCAGCTGAGTGTCCGGTCTGTTGGTTTGAAGACTTACGTGTCTCGTTACCACCTCCGCATGGCGCACACGTTCGATCACCTGCGCAAGCGTCACGTCTGCTTTGAGCTGGAACTGGCGGGAGAGCTCTTTGTCTGATATTCCTACCACCAGGCGATCCCTTATATGTTCGTCCCTCGTGGCTCCAAACTGACAGTGTTCCGCCAACTCATACAATGTCCTAATGTACATCTCTGCCGTTTCTCCAGGATGCTGGCACCGTTGGTAGAAACATGCACGCTCATGTATGACGTTACGCCGTGGAATAAAGTACTCGTCAAACTTTTTCATCACCTCCTCAAAGTCTTCCTTATCATCTTCCTCTCTGAACTCAAATGAACTGAATATCTTTTCAGCTTCACTGCCCATAGCGTAGATAAGCGCACTCACTTGGATCTCTCCGTCCTCTTGGCTAAGTTTCGTGGCTAGCTGGTAGCGGCAAAATCTCTGTTTCCACTCCGGCCATTCTTTTGGACTCTCAAACTTAAACTCACTCGACACTCTAAACTTCGCCATGACTTCCGTACCGACACACTGCCTATTCTGACACCATGTAATCTCTGTAGCTATCCCTAACAGTCATATATATTAGGCTTACACACGTGAGTTCCTTAGTGTTCGGTTTATTCAACTTCCTTTAACACACACATTCACTGTCAACGTATATCGCTTCTTCTACGATAGACAGAACAATGCCCTCAGGCTATGACAATCATTTACCTGTCATTACAACATGCACACTCACTCTGCCAAAACGCATCACACGGGAATCGCACCCCAGTCTCCCACGTGCCAGCCCTTGTCTGTGACCACTGCACTTTCTGGTTCCAAAAGGAAACAGTGTTTGCAGGTAAACTTATAGTTTATAGGCCTGAACGTCATATTCACAAAATTTCTGTTAACTAACAAACTGACGGTTGTATGTGTTCACTGAACCAAGATTATGAAAATAAAACACAACTTTTCAATCTAAAACTTAATCTGAACAGAAATAGTGCCGAAACCTTTCAGAATTCTTCACTTTCTGCTGACGAAAAACGAATGTCCGCCATGTTTTTTGTGCATGTGAGCAACGTCTTTTTGTTGTTATGTCACAGGGTATGAATAGCTCAGCTGTGTGGCCAAGGCTATTTGTACCAGGGGTGTAAATAGACACTCCGAAATGATATTCAGGGCTATATACATTTTAAACATTCGGGGCTGAAGACCCGACAAAGCCTTGCGTTAATTCTTCAGGTGGGAAGTGTCAGGAATTTTCATACGAGAGACGCTCTCATTGGTGGTTAGTATATGGAGTAGGGGATTGACAGTAACATAGCCAATCACATTATGAGAGATGCTGAATTTAACATCAACTGCGATGTTTGATTTTAAATGAATGTAAATTTACCCGGGACTGTAAGCTGGCACACGTGGGTGCTCGATGTTTTCCGTGGGTGCTCGAGCGACGGAGCACTCACGGTATCGGCGCCTATGACAAGTGCGTATCTTGCGGTTGCATCCATTACAAACAAATATGCAATGTGAACGTCTGGGATTGGGGAGAGCACTAAATGCTCTACTGAATAAGCATGAAGTCAAACCTTTCAATGAAAAACACTCTTTAATAATCAAAAAAATAAACGCTAATGTAAAGTAAACTTGTGACCATCAAAAATCGTTTATCTCCTGTAACTCAGTGATAACAGGAAGGCATTTGGCTGAGCAACGGAGGTTAATATGCTCTATATTTTGTCCAAATGATGTCTGTCTATCATCGTTGCACTCTGAGAAAACCTAAATGTTTCATGCGCCCTGCGTTTCTTCTACAACTGCAAACGGGATTCACTCGCAGTTAACCAAATATTTCTTTATTAGGGCAGGGCAGGCATATTTCTGGCTATTAAATTATTTCTAAACCAGTCTGCTAAAGTCTGTAGTGAAATCTGTGTAGGGTTTTCCAGGCTCCATTTCTTTTTATGAGACACCCTGCTCACAAGAGACATCTGCCGGTTGTTTGGGTTGTTGCAGCGTCACTGGAAAAATACAAATTAAACTCGCGTCATACCGCGTGATCCCGCACGCGAACCGCGAGGGAATCTGGCCAAATCGAAGCAATGCCCACTGTAGCACGCTAGCTCAGTTCGCCTCTGTTACACTCACCTCCCTAAATCCTCACTCCCATGATCCGGGTCTATGGCACCACTGTAACAGAGGTTGTAATTCGTCCGTCGCTCACGGCCCTCGAACCCGCCACCTTGACACACAAACTGGCATGGGAGTCGAACGCTCTAACCACTGAGCTAAAAGCCCAGGCTTCCAACTCAGCGGTTAGAAGCGTTCTTAAGGTTAGGGCTGTGAGGATTTACACGGGGAACTAGCACGCTAGCTCAGTTTGCCTCCATTACACAATCAAGCATTGCTAAATAGACATTTATACTGAACAGGTTGACCATCAGTAATAATTACACTACCACATGGCAGTATAAAGTAGCACGTGTGGCAGTATAAAGTAGCATGTGTAAAAGGCTGGAACAACGTGACTGACATGGCTATACATTGTAACAGTCTGCCATTCGTAATTACCAAAGGCCATTACAAAGTGCACAAAACCATAACATGCTAATTGTGCAATTATATAATCAATACTATGTGCTAATCACGATATAAATGACATACTAAATTTGCAACATTCCACACATTTGCGGAAATTATGCTAATATGTTTCCAGACATTTACACCAGAGACGTTCTAATGTGGAGACACAGCACTCAAAAAATACTCCATAGAAATGCATGGGGCTAGTTTGTCACGCCAATATGGCCGTTGTCTACACATATCCCACCCCTTCCTCGCAAAACGTTGACATGTGAATACATTGAGCCGATCATGTGGTGTGATGTGAATACATTGAGCCAATCATATGGTGTGTTGTGAAGACATCGTGCCAATCATGTGTTGTGATCTCGCCGCTGGAGCAAGATTGGTGTCGTGAAGCCTTGCGCACGCGCATTTCTGCCGAAATGGATGCCCAACGAGTGCCCAAAAAGCGTTGTCAAATGGCCGTCGAGTGGAGGGACTTGCCTAAAAGGACTTTGTTTACACTTACTAAATGGCAGTCTGACATATAAAGGTATAACCAAAGAGGTTAACAGTGTAAACAAACTATAGTAAACATCACTTACATTGTCAGCAACGCACAACAGGACAGAAAATAAAATGAAAAGTTTCCAACAATGTGCTTGACCAGCAGTAACATCGCTACAGCTTCAGGGCTGAGCTACACCAGGCACGTAACTGAAGCGTTCCGTTCACGTGGCGTCTGTTCCAACAATTAGCTTCCACTATATTCAATGGAAGTAGCTACACCAGACGTGATAGCGGCGCGTACGTTCGAAAAAAATGGACCATTCCTCTAAAATGGATTTTATGCGTCGCGAACGGAACGCTTCAGTTACGTGCCTGGTGTAGCTTTGCACCAAAAGAAAGAACATGCACACACACAACCCTCATGGCAAAGGGAAATCTCCTAAAGGAACAGCGTCCATTTTGGGAGGAGCAGGGATTTTGTACACATAGGCTTTTATATCCATTCGAAAAAGTGCAGCGGGAAAACTACCTTTGTCCATGACAGATGCGCTGTACCAAAGATAATTAATGCGTAGCAAGATGGGTCGTCCTAGTTCATGTCTATGAGGGCAAAGTGGAGTTCAGTCAGAGATGGGCTCTGGTTCAGTTCCCGCCTGCACAGGGGCGTGTCACTGACGTATGACTGACGTTTGAACACCTCGGTTCCACGCCAGACAGAAGCCAGAGTACAAAGCAAACTTGGTGTACATCTTCATTAATGTTGATTTTCTCCCGACTGGAGGGTCATACTGTCACAACATTCTCCTGAAATTGGGAGGAGGGTTTGGAGATCATGATACCGTGTCCGAAATGTGCATCCATTGCTCAGAAAAATAAGGCTTTGACAAATTCTGGGACATTCTTGGATTCTGCCATAGACCTCAATGTTAAAGCAACACCAAAGAACTTTTCCTCTGTCGCACGCACGTTATTTGTTTATCCAGCAACGGCTTTGCAAATAACGATGTCCATAGACAAGGTAGAATATGTTGCATGATTTTTTGAAATTACGATGTATTGCGACATTTTTCAAGTCAAATTTGTAGTTTCTTATGTCTCATTCTATCGAACTACAGATCCGCTACCCGATCTGGCAAACTTACATAGTGCGGTTATAGCCAAAAGAGGGCCGCGAAGCGAATGCAGAAGTGCCGTTCACCCTGTTACGAGTTGATGAACCACGGAAACTGTAAGATATTCCAGTCAATGTACACGCTTTTAACTAGAGCCAAATGCAACGTTTATTGTACTGCGCATGCGTACATACAGCACTACGGGTAATGCGTTAGGACAGAACAGACTGTAGCAAATCGAACTCAATACATTACATCTCCCTTCTTACAAAGAAAAGCATATACATAAAACATAACTCAGAAATACAGTTGTATCATTAAATGTTATTATTTCATGTCAAATGAACCTTGACACCCATTTTCTATTTAGTTCAGTGACTTAAGGAAACAGTAACAAAACATTCAATGCTTTAGTACCGGTACTTAAAACTTTAACTGTTGTTCATACTAACTTGGAAGGAGAGGTTACTAGCACTTCACTTCCACAGGTGTCTTTACCACACCTTGTCACTAACTTGTAATAACTCAATAAGTCAGTCTGTCGGGTGGCTTGACAGCTCTGCCCCGCCTACTGATGTACAGTTCACCTGGCCGGGCCTGAGCATGGCTCAAGGATTCTGTGGGAGGCGAACGAGGCTGTTCAGCTGGAGTGGGGGACAGCTGTTCTTTTCCAGCTGTCTGTTCTTCAGTCTGCTCTGGTGGTTCGGGCCAGACCTCCTCATGTATCCAGTGGCGTGGACGGTTGGCGGCTGGAGTGCTTGTGCGAAGATGTTGACTGTTGCGACGGTACTCTTCGTTTCCACTGTCCACAACATAGGATCGTGGGGCACTGTGCTGTCTGACCACAACCGCTGGTGACCATGTGTGGTTACCAGGATAAGGTTGCATTCTCACCTCATCTCCAGGCTTGAGAGCAACTCAATGTTTGCCTGCTCTCTTGCGGTCGTGTTGTCGTGATAGTACTTTTGATTGTCTTTTGTCTGATCTAGCAGACGCTTGACTTTCCGTGGGTCATAGGCTGTTGGCGCAAGCTCACTCGCCGTAGGCAGCTTGTTGCGTGGCCTCCTTCCCATGAGCAGTTGAGCTGGTGAGAGGCCTACTGACTCAAAGGGAGTAGTCCTGTAATCCAGCAGTGCAAGATGCTTGTCTGGTGCCTTGTGCCAGAGCCTCTTCACTGTATGCACGGCACGCTCCGCTTCACCGTTTGAGTGTGGTGTGTGTGGGGAAGACGTGGCGTGTAGGATGCTGTAACTCATGCAAAAGTGTTTAAACTCCTCTGAGGAGTACTGTGGGCCATTGTCAGTCCTCAATGTTGCTGGGATGCCGTGCCTGCCGAACTGCGCTTTCATTGTCTCTATGACAGTGCGACTGCGTGTGTCTCTCAGAACATCCACTTCAATGAACTTTGAGTTGTAGTCCACAAGCAGGATGTACTGCTTTCCTTCAAATTCAAAGAGGTCTGATGCTACTTTCTCAAAGGGAATTTCAGGGCTTTGAACCGATTATTTTTAAATAAGTCTTCCTGTTACAGAACATAAAAAATAATAACGTTTCCGGTTTCGTTCCTGTTCCCTGTAAAATACAAAAAGTTCCCGGTTTTCGTTTTCGTTCCTTGAACCGGTTCAAAGCCCTGGTTTATTCTGAAAATCTGCACACAAACTGCAGTTTCTAACTACTTCTTCAATTTGGGCACTCATACTTGGCCAGTAGAGGGCCTCACGCGCTCGCTGTTTGCTCTTTACTATCCCCAGGTGCGATTGGTGTATGAGCTTCAGCATGTGCTCATGCATGGTGGGGGGCACTACTATCCGCAGTCCTTTGAAGAGGAGTCCATCGGACAGTGCGAGCTGACTTCTTGAGTCCCAATATGGCTGTACCTGAACGGGCACCTTACGTCTGAGCTCTTCTTTTGTGCGTTCTTTTAGTTCTGCATATTTCTGATCACTGACGGAGACGAAGTTCAACATAGAGATACACTCAAGGCCATCCATCTCTGTTGTGCTCTCAGATAGCCAGTCCCTCCAGGATTTCGTGAGGATTTTTTGAGATTGTTGCGATCTAAAATACCTGATTTCGCAACAACTTTTCTAAAAAATTGCGATGGAAGTTGTGGTGTTTTTAGCTGTTTGTTACGAAGAAATTGCGAGAGGAAGTGAAAATTGCAAAAATAGTTGCGATTTTTTTTTTTTATTATTATTTTTTAATTGAGGGTAATTAAGGTTAGTAAGACCAAAATTACACGGATCATCTTGATGCTTATTAAAAAGGATAAGTAAAGGTAAATAAGGGTTACAGAAAATCAAAGTAGGTCTACTTTATTTGTGTAAATACTTTGACTGGGGTAATTCACAAAGCAGTATAACCATTCGTAGAACTGTCCAAAAAAGACAGCCCCCTAAAGAGATGGCATAATGTCATATGTTTCAATACATTCATATATGTTGTAATTCATATTAAGTTCATATCTTTTTAATAATTCATATTCTGTGACTTGCATAATTACTAATAGCCAACTAAGTATCTAGTAATTTCATATTGATTTAAACTATTAGACTACACTTTTCTTTAATGTTATTACATTGGTGGTGTGTAAGTCTAATTGACTGCCTGCCACTTTAAGGATGTGAGTAGCGTAATAACATATCTAAGTGGAATGGAACACTGTTCGGCTACGAATGGAAATAACTTTTTGCATAGTGCATTACGATATGTGGGTAGAATTCGGGATGTTTTCTATGTCATTAGTTAAAATAAATGTTAAAAAATAACTCGTATGAAATCATTCTTGGATCATAGAAGAGGTAAATGTCTAACAATGTTATTAATTTCTATGATTTTGGTAGCACTGCACTACACAAACTGAGCCCACAAGCTAGCAAACATGACACGAGCTAAAAGGACATCTCCAGGTGTAAACGTTTGCCAATGGGTTGCATATTGTAGCCTACTCAAACTTGGTGCAGGCATGGACAATTGAGAGTGTCTCCTTCTCGATTTGCGTGTAGCGCGTTTTTGCGTCAGTAAGTGACCTTGAGGAGAAAGCAACGGGCTGGTCATCTTAGGCAGGACTGCTCCTAGTCCACTGCTGCTGGCATCACAGAATATCACTACAGTTTTTACAGGATCAAAATACTTTAACACGGGGATGTGTGCACAGCTCTTTTAGTTTGTCAAAGGCCTGTTGCTGCGCTGGCTGCCATGCAAACTCCACTTCTCTCTTGAGCAGCTGCCGCAGCGGCGCATCTACTTCACTGAGATTGGGGATGAACTTCGACAGGTAAGTAACGAAGCCCAAGAAGCGGTGGACAGATTCTTTATCTGACGGTGGAGACATGTCCCGAACAGCTTCCACCTTCGCTGGGTCCGGCTTCAGACCGTCAGCTGTTATCAGGTGTCCCACATATGGGACGGAAGACTGGCGTATGTGGCATTTGGTAAAGTTAAGCCTCAAGTTGTAGCTAGTTGCTTTCTCAACCACTCTGCACAGAATTGCGTCATGTTCTTGTACTGTGGGGGCAGCTACAAGGATGTCGTCCATCACGCTTACAGTTCCCGCGATGCCCTCGAGCATCTGGTCCATGATGCGCTGGTAGATTTCGGGACATTTAATGCCGAAAGGGAGTCTAAGCCATCTAAACCGACCTATTGGTGTATTGAAAGTTGTGAAGAAGGACGATGGCTCATCCAACTCTATCTGTAGAAATCCTGATTTTTCATCTAGGACGGAGAAGACTTTGGCACCTGGGATCATTGAGACGACCTCCTCTACTGTTCTCATGGGGTGATGTTCTCTCTTTATGACTTTGTTCAGGTCGCTCGGGTCTATTCAAATTCTCACTTTGCCATTTCTTACTGCAGCGACCATGGAACTCACCCACTCAGTAGGCTGCTCAACTTTGGCAATGTAGCCGCCTTCTTCCATTTCATGCAGCTTCTCTATTATCTTGTCCCTGAGAGCGGCTGGCTGCCTGCGTACAGGATGGACTACACCTTTTGCACCTGGTTAGAGCTTTATGGTGTATTTACCTGGCATTTTCCCAGTGGTGCGCGTCAGCTCAAGTCCAGTGGGAATACGCTGCGTTTCGGTGCTGTCAGGGTTCCGTACGTAGCGCCTCTCTGCAGCACTCTCCAGCATATCCAGGCGCACAATCAGCCCCAACGCCTCAGCTGAAGCGCCACTGAGCACATTTTCTTGGGCAATGTCCAAAATCTCAAACACTGTGCTCACTTTACACTTTCTTGACTTTACTTCCAGACTGACAGCAGCTACAGGCTTCAGCCTGTGATTAGAGTATGAGCGGAGCACTATGTCAGAGCGCTGCAGCTCACCTTTGTGGGCAAGCAACTGGTAGCTATTCAGAGTCAATGTGTTACACTTTGCTCCTGTGTCAATTCTAAATGTCACTTCTTTAGACAGAATTTACAATTTGACCACCCATTTATCGACAGTGGGGTCTTCTGACTGCATCATATTTATGCTCAGCATTTCATCAACATCAGGTAAGTCTTGGTTCGTTTCAATACTTACAGTGTTCACTGCACGCTTGTGACACACTGCCACCCAGTGATTGGGCTTGTGGCAGTAAGAACAAACAGAGTCTTTCGCTGGGCACTTGCCTTGGTTCCACTTGTGCTGTGGGTCTTTTCCACACTTGGTGCAGTTTTTTGATGAATTGAATGATTCTTTTGATCAGTAAGTAGCATTTCCTTTGTAGGGCATGTTCTTATTTTCATTTTCTTTTCTTGGCAAAAATTGCTTCGGTTTGAAAGACACTGCTGATATTTGTGAATCCTCTTCTCTAACTATTTTCATTTGTCTCTGTGACACTTCGAACTGCTGTGAAAGTTCTATGGCTTTATTTAACGTGAGGCTCTCACCTCTTTCGAGCAGCCACTCCTGGACGCGTTTCTCCCTCACTCCCACGATTATGGCATCAATTAGCATATCGTCTGGGTTAGCATACTCGCAGTCCATCAGAATTGGCCTAACATCTTTCACAAAGTTATCAAAGCTTTCAGTCGGCCCTTGTTTTCTCTGTTTAAAACGGTGCCTTGCTATCCTTATTTTTTCGAGGTCTGATACAGTATAATTGCTAAATTTGTCCAGTACCTTATCCGGATCCTCCTTTCCTCCGTCTTCCCAGGTTAGCGTCTTCTAGATCTCCCTGCCTTGCTCACCGATCCACGTTCCTAGCCAGCCTGCCTGTTGCTTAGCCGACAGGTCGGAGAGGGAGCCATCAAACACAAACGTTACGTGACTTCGGAATCTTGAAAACTGTTGAAATAAATCAGAGGCGTCCCAATCTATTTTGGGGTGTTCAAACTGCGGCGACGACATTTTTTCCGCTCAGTTTCGGTTCTTAAAATCTTCTGACACCATGTAAGATATTCCAGTCAACGTACACGCTTTTAACTAGAGCCAAATGCAACGTTTATTGTACTGCGCATGCGTACATACAGCACTACGGGTAATGTGTTAGGACAGAACAGACTGTAGCAAATCGAACTCAATACATTACAGAAACAATTTTGGAACATTATTTTAAGGTACAAAAAACTCTTTGGTGTTGCTTTAAAAAGGGTGCCCGATCACTGCATAAATGGGGGATAGTGCCCAAGTTATTTGAGTAGAACTACTAATCTTCATTATCTCCCTGCTTGTTTACATCATATCATGTATTATTTCATGATCGCTAAACGTTTGATTCTTTTTAATGTTATCATCAGTTAACTTCATTCAACTGCGCTTGTATGTAGGCGCTGCCATTCAGTTGTGGGCGTTAAGTAAGTGCGTTTTTATGGATGGAGAAAGGCAGAGAAAGGCGCAGTTTACACTAAAGATTGAACGATTGATAAATACGACGTAAACTTGGGTCTGACGGCGTTCGCAATCTGCGGTGTGTCCATGACGCTGAGACCGCTACGTTCGCAAATGTACGTACATCTGGCCCTCAGTATTTTGTCTGTGTATGTGTACTGAATTCAGTGTTGGGAGTAATGCCTTACAAAGTAACGCGTTACTGTAATTCCACTACTTTTAGTGGTAACGAGCATGTAACAAAGTATTTTTGTAAATCAAGTAACGCAATTACAATTACTGAAATTTCAAAGAGTTCGTTATTTGCGTTACTTTGTTGATCTTGAATGAACGACTGCAGACAAGATGACAGATGCACATTTGCTGCTTCTGATCTAACGTCTCCCGACATTAGCTGTGTTTTCAGCGATTGTGTACATGTTTAGATTGCAGATGCATTCTTTACAGTTAATAGGAGCCTCCTCACATTCCTCCTTATTTCGTATTTATGCTAAAACACACACGAGTGTAGAGAGGTAGTGGTTGTTTTTAGTAGAAGAAAAATAAAGTTTTGTATTTCTGTTTACAAGCGTCAGTGTTCAGTGCGCTGCCATTTTGGATCTCACCCAAAGTCTCGCGATGTTCAGTCTGATCTGCACTTCTGCATTATTCAGGATTATATTCTCCACCTTTTCCAACGGCAACCTCTTCATTCTAGACGTTATGTCATCTGAACCCAGCAAGAAACGCACTCGTGACTACTCAACAGAGACTGAACCAGAATCACCTACGCTTGCGCTTACTTCTACATCCATCGAGGTCAGTTTACTACAATCCATAAACAACAAACTTGCAATACTGGAACATCTGCACGCAGATATTAAGGACTTAAAGCCAGCCCGAATTTTCCCAATCACAGATCGACACACTCGCATTAGAAAACCGTGAACTCAAAGGAAATATTACAAACTTATCCGACCATGTTAATCAACTCACCAGCGAAAATCGGATCATGAAAGAAACAATCCTAGACCTCCAGTGCCGCAGCATGCTGATAACCTCATTTTTCGAATTCCCCTGCCAACTTCTAAAGATACACCCGGCTTGACCCAGAGAAAGCAGTTAAAGAATTCTTGCAGTCATCTCTCAAACTACCGCCAGAAACAGTTGACAAGATTACCTTCCACCGTGTACACCGTCTCACTTCCAAAGACAATAAAAACCTCCTCCAATTATCGCCAAGTTCGAACACTTCAAACACAAAGAACTCATCAAAAGCAAAGGGAAAGAACTGAAAGGCACTTCATTGGGACTAAGCGACCAATTCCCACAAGTAATACAGGAAAGAAGAAGAGCCCTCTTGCCCATAATGAAACAACTCAGGCAAGAGGGCAAAGCGAGCAGCACTGTCAGTCGATAAACTGTATGTCAATGGAACTCTGTATCGCAACCCCAATATCACCACCTGGCTATAGCACATCATACATCATGCCAACATACATCTTGATTATAACATTGTCACCCCTCAACTCTCTCTAACCCACTGCCTACTGATGCTTGGATCACCTCTCTCTTCTCTCTTCTTATGTTTCATTCCTTTTGCTCCCCCTACCCACCCATTCTCTTTTGCTCTCTCAATGTTTAATGTTATTCATGGTGTTTTGTCTATACATGTTTGCTTGTGTGTCCTGTCTGTTTTTGTTTATTATGTCTATAGGCTAAAGTCAAGTTATGATCTGTATGTTTTCAATGCTAAACAGGAAATGTTCATGCTGTCACCACTCCAGAACCAAATTCCTACCTCTTTATGCTCTATATTCTTCTCAGCCCCTACCCTTTACATCTCATTCGCACACCACATTACACACCTATTCCTCCACCCCCCCTTCCCCCTCTCCTATCTAACTGACACCTGCACACACTCTCACACACACAATACCTACCTTATCAAACATTTTCATAACTGTACAATCACAACATGGTAACACTTACATTCCTGACCTGGAACATCCGTGGGATTGGATCTCAGGCAAAGAGGCTGAAAATCTTAAATCATTTGGATAGTTTAAAAGCTGACATATGTCTCCTACAAGAAACTCATCTCTCAGAATTAGACTACACCCGCATCAAATCAAGACAATTCAATCACATTTTTCTCATCTCATTTACAATACAAAACAAAGGGGAGTTTGCATTCTGATTAACAAAAGAATCTCATTCATCCATAACGCCACCATCACAGACCCAGAAGGACGTTTTGTCATCATAAACATCTCAATTCACAATACCCCTGTAACAATTGTTAATGTTTATGGCCCTAATACAGACAACCCAGTTTTCTTTCAGAACCTCTTCACCTCCATCTCAACTCTATCGGGCTGTCCCATCATAATTGCAGGCGACTTTAATACAGTGTTAGACCCCACATTTGACAGATCTGATCACTCTAAAAGCAAACGAATCTGGCAATCCACAAAAACAATAAAACAGTTCATGGCGATTCTGGCCTTGGCGATGGTTGGCGGCTTCAGCACCCAGACTCCAAATGCTACTCTTTTTTCTCTCGGTCCACCACTCCTATTCCCGTATTGATTATTTTCTAACCAGCAACTCTATAATGAAAAATATCTCTGATTCAACTATTCATCCCATAGTCATTAGCGATCATGCCCCAGTTACAATTAAATGGAACATAACGAACCAACAGCGACCAATTAGCAAATGGCGTTTTAATACATCCCTCTTACAAGACCCAAATTTCATCAGTTTTGTTGGGAGAGAGTGGGCATTCTTTCTAGAAATGAACGGCTCCCCTGAATCATCTCCTTCCCTTCTGTGGGAAACAGGAAAAGCAGTACTCAGAGGAAGAATCATCTCATATTCAGATAAAAAAAAAAAGAAGGAAAAAAAGAACAGGAAGTAGAACTCAACAATAACATTAAACAGTTAGAAGAAACCAATGCAAGCAACCCAACTGAAGAAACACAGGCAAAACTTCGGAAACATAAATTCAAACTCAATGAAATACTCAATAAACACACTCAATTTATGATTCACCGTCTAAGGCAGGAAAACTTCCACCATAGCAATAAATCAGGTAAATACTTAGCAAATCAAATCCAACGTAACAAAGAAAAATCAACAATCCCGGTCATAAAGAACTCAGCAGGGGAAGCTAACCAGCTCACCTGAAGAAATAAATCATGTTTTTTACCAGTTTTACAATAAACTATATTCTTCAGAAATAAACCCCAACCAGGAATTCATAGACTCTTTCCTAAACAGCATCGAATTACCACAACTCAATGAGACCCGAAATAAAAACCTAGAATCACCTATAACTCAACAAGAACTGTTTGATGCTCTGAAACAGATGCCCGATAATAAAGCACCAGGTCGGATGGCTTTTCCTGCTGAGTTCTACAAACAATTTTGGACCATCTTAGCTCCACTTTTCATCAGAATGATTAATGAATCAAAACAGAAAGGACGTCTTCCAACTAGTTCCACCACAGCCTCAATTTCACTGCTCCTCAAGCCCAATAAGGACCCAACATTGCCATCCAGCTACCGACCAATTTCTCTCCTCAATGTGGACAATAAGATAATCGCATAAAAAATGCTAGCACACAGATTAGCAGAGGTCACCCCATCCATTATCCACCCAGACCAAACAGGCTTCATTAAAGGTAGAATTTCATCCACCAACACCCGCAGACTGTTAAATATAATGTATCACTCTACAAATTTTCAAGATAATACCATCATTGCAACTCTGACGCAGAAAAAAGCTTTTGATAGGGTGAACTGGAATTTCCTGTTTTCCACATTAGGGAGGTTTGGCTTGGGAGTCGTTCATTAACTGGATTAAACTTCTATATACCTCTCCTTCAGCCACAGTAATCACCAATGGACTAACATCACAAAGTTTCACTCTTCACGGGGAACTAGACAGGGGTGCCCCTCTCCCCTCACTATTTACAATCTTCATTGAACCCCTAGCAGCTGCCATCCGTCAGACCCCCTCATCAAAGGTGTCCAGACTCCATATATGCATCACAAAATCAGCCTTTATGCTGGCGACATTTCTTCTCTTTCTTCAAGACCCCACAACATCAGTAGAAGAAACCATCAAACTCATTGACACATTCTCTAAAATTTCTGAATACTCAATCAATTGGAATAAATCTGCAGTTCTCCCATTACATCCCAACAGCTGGGATGTGACAGCCAACTCTTCACCTATCCCACTCTGCACTAACTATATCCTTACTTAGGGATAAAAGTCTCCCCAGGCTGTCAGACTTATTTAGCCTAAATTATTCCCCTCTACTCACTTCAATAGATGATGACCTTCAAGCTGGAAGAACCTCCCATTATCCATCATGGGCAGAATCTCAGTAATCAAAATGACAATACTGCCCAAAATAAACTATCTATTCTCTATGATTCCAACCCAGCCCACCACCCTCTGGTTTAAGTCTCTCGATTCATTAATCACTAAATTCTACTGGAAAGATAAGACCCCAAGGATCAAACTCGCCACTCTCCAAAAACCAAAAGCAATGGGAGGACTAGAGGCCCCACACTTCCAGCACTATGCCCTGGCCAACCAGCTCCACTTCATCCACAAATGGCTACACCCCACCCCCTCAGACAACACCTGGTTAGACCTAGAACAAACAATCTGTAAAGAAATTAAAATCTCAGATCTCCCTTTCTGCAGTCAGTCGGGTCAAAAACATCCATCCTTCAAAGCCCCAACAATTTCAGCTACTCTGACAGCCTGGTGGAGATTCTACCACATCACTGATTCACCTATAGCACCATCAATTCGCTTTTGATTTGGAATAACCCAGATTTCACCGTCAATAAAAAAACACTTAACTTTCACACATGGATGGGAAAGGGCATCACTCACCTTCAACACATTCTTCAAGACAATAATCTGGCCTCATTTTCCTGTTTGGTCCAGAAAGCACGGCATCGAGAGTAAACACTTCTTACAATACCTGCAAATTAAATCATCTATCCTAGGAAAAATTAACATCCAGACAGCTAACCTTGACATTCCCCACCAATCTCAGAGCTGCTTAATATTCCCTCTCCCAAAAAAAATACTCTCCCAAATTTACAAAATTATATCTTGTTCAGAAAAAACAATTGGCCTGCCATATCACAAATGGGAATCAGACTTATCAATTACTCCCCGGTGCCGACTTCTGGACCAAAATGTGCAAAAACATCTACCTCATGACAAAGAATAGTAATCTACAACTAATACAATACAAGGTTCTTCACAGATTCCACTTCACTGCACATAAAATAACCCAGATACATACATTCATGCGGTTTGGCATTGCACTCCAATCAACCACTTCTGGGTGAGTGTCACAAAATCTCTCTCTTCCATCTTTGGCTGTCACATCCCAGCATCCCCCTTCCTTATGCATACTTGGTGATACATCCACAGTCAATTTAAGCAACTCCGGCAATAAAACACTACTGGTAGCGCTTGACTATCGCCAAGAAAACAATCCTCATGAACTGGAAATCTAAGAAAAAAGCTCACATCACTCATTGGAAAAACTTGTTAACAGACTATATATCATTAGAAAACAGATATCAGTTATTCCTATTATTATACTTATCATTAATAGAATAATTACAACTCCTTTCCTGAAACCCTCCCTCTCTCCCTCTCTATGTTCCAGCTTCTCTCCTCCTGGCCCAACAGCAAACCAGCCTTATACATATGCGCACACACACACACACACACACACACATACATCCTCACATACTCACTACCCCTCCCCCCATCCCCACCCCCATCCCAACACCACCTCATTCACACTCTTAGAGCTACCATCCGCACCCCCCCCCCCCATCCCCCTTCTTTTCATTCCGGTCATCAATTTCATCCCTGATAATCATATCTGTAATCATCCTGGACTTAAAATCATCCTTAGCCTTTCTGTTATTAATGTTATGTTGTGTTATGTTTGTGGAAGCCAAGTCAATGTGATGTCTTGTTAAGTTACAGTATGTGTTTATGTAATGGACGTCTGTTTGTCGTATGTAGTATTCATGTGCATGTCGTAGTGTTGCATTTTCTGTAATGTCAATGATGTTTGCAAATAAAAAAAAAAAAAAAAAAAAAACACACGAGTGCATTAGGCTACAATTTAAATGGGCATCTTAAAAGCCTTTTCCCTTTCGTTTCCATCTCGTAAGCTCCACTACAGTAAAAGCGCATTGTAGTTTATTTTATCTCTGCTCTTTTTTAGCCTATTTTAAAAAAGCCTCGTTATATCAATTTCTCATTCTTACAACATAGCCACGCCACAACACCAATAGGCCTACATACAGTAGCCTATATATAGCCTTGGCACAAGCAAGCACTCGTTTAACTCGAGAGGAAAATGCAGATTTCACTTACCAGATAAAGAAACCTCCAAATAGCCTACCGTACATACTACAGCGACTTGAGTTATTTGCACAGTATGTTTACATCGGAATTGGCGTCCATTGGTGTTATGGATTCATTTGTCTGCGACAGAACATGCAACTTCTCTCTGGAACACCTTATCAGCCGAAGAGTAACCTTCTGCATAGTGCGCGACAACCCCAAACCCTCGGATGCGCATTAGAACTTATTTCGATAGGTCAGCACTTGTGAAGCGCAGGCTTTTCCCAAACTGGTGGTGCTTAAAATGCTATATAATACAACTGTGTTCAAAGCAGGATGAGGATAACCTAAGGTTGTATGTGTGTGTGAGCAGACAATAACTGCTTTGAAAATAAGCCATTTAACATTGTTTCACATTACATCCCATTGAACTCATTCCATGTAGCCAATAGGATTGCAATAATAATGATAATAATAACTTACTATATTGCAGAATTCCGTGTCAGTGCACCACCATGCATACTAGTAGTAGTAGAAGGCAAGCAGTAGGCAGTGTGGTGTACATATCTATCAAACCACCTAGATGGTGAGGGTGGCACAAAACAAGGTCAGGGAAGCCTTCATGCATTGTAGAATGTTTTGTGGTCGGAAAAAGTTTGAGAACTCATGCACAAGGCTATTGATTTGAAGGCCCGTTGAAACTACAATAAATAGGTCTAAAAATTAGGTTTATTGTGTGTGTGACTTCAGTACTGTTCATATTGACATTTTAAAAGCAGACTTAAAAGTAACTCAAAAGTTACTTTCTCTAGTAACTAATTACTTTTGATATACAGTAATTGGTAAGGTAATTCAATTACTTTTGAAAGAAGTTAACTAGTAACTGTAACTAATTACTAATTTTCAGTAACTTTCCCAACACTGACTGAATTAGTTAAGACCAGTTTAATAAATACACTTCTTTTCAAAACACTTTTCTTGGCTTGTCAACAGTGAGACCCCATCCAGTTCTCAGAGTTTCTTCACACAGCTGGCCAGCTGAAGGAGACTCAGTGACTCTGACCTGTGAGGTTAGACACACCTCCTTAAACTGGACGTTCCTCTGGTACAGAGCAGTTCCCTCCAGAACTGTTCCTTATAGACGCAACTCACCTGATGTTCACTACAGAGGGAACACTTACTCTGTGAAGCTCCTCTCAGACAGCAGCAGAGGAGCTGGAGGCTCCTACACTCTCAGCCCTGTTGCTCTTCAACACACTGGGCTTTATGTGTGCAGAGCAGAGGGAGGAGATCCAACCTATCAGACAGACTTCAGCGATGTGAAGTCTCTCTGGGTCACAGGTGAGTAAAACACTCCTACAGGTGCTCATTTGTCTCAGTTTGAACTCCACTGAGTTTCAGACTGTTTCTTGACTGACTCTGAATCTTAAGTTCACCTGTTACTCGTCTGCATCTCAGGTTTGTCTCCTCCAGCCTCTCTGGTCATCAGACCCAACAGAGCTCAGCTGTTTGAATCGGAGTCCGTCTCTCTGAGCTGTGAGGTGCAGGACAACTCTACTGGATGGAGGCTGAGATGGTCCACAAACAGAGAAGAGGAGTCAGACTGTCCTCGTAATTGGAGATCAGAAGCTGGACCCACATGCAGCAGCGGCAGCACTTCAGTATGGGATAGGGGAGTGTACTGGTGTGAGTCTGAAACTGGACAACACAGCAATGCTGTGAAGATATCAATAACCTGTAAGTATTACAGATAAACCAAACCATTAACAGCAATAAAAACAAGTTTACTTATATAGCACATTCCATATAACCTGGACACGCCCACATTAGATCTCCTTTCAGGGAGGGATACTAGTCTGGAACACGACAGGTCACTAGCGTTTCCATCGGTCGGCAGACTACCTGCCCAATCAGCAATGAGAGGGGATGACGCTATAGATTCGAAACCGAAAGAGCAGTAAGAGCAACGCCTGCAAACATAAAAAAAATGCAGTTGGAAAAATACAGACATTTATTTACAGCAAAGGTAGGCCCACATACATTGTTTCCTGACAGTAAACAGCATCAGCAGTCAGTTTGGAAAGTTTAGGAGAAGTAGGAAGTAACGTTAGGAGTCTTTGATCAATGTAGATGGTTAGGCTGAACCAATGATTTCAAAGGTATGGTATGTCTTAAGGGTGTGAATCTCTCATGTAAGACGATACGATTCACATCTAGATACATGGACACGATTCGATACAATTCGATGCAGTTGAAGAATGGAAAGCATTCTGAAAGATTTTTTATCATTTGCTTAAGGTGCACATTCATTTTATATTATCAATTATCATGGTCATGTCAATTAGGCAAAAACAAATGTGTGAATATGATTATCTAAACTGAGGTTTGTATCATATACTGTATTGAAATGAAAAAAGAATAGTCTACATTTCAGTCAAAAACAACAACCAAATACATTTTTATAGACTTTATAGATTTATAGAGTTATATCTGATTGTTTTCAAGGAGCTGTAGCCTATTGTTGAGGTAAGACAATACCGAAATAAAATAAAACAGTGCTTAAGACAATCTTGGCCTTTTCTCATATAGCCTAGCCTACAAGAATAAAATAAAATAAAAAAAAAAGTGAATATGAACAAAATAATAATTTGTGCATAGTTTTAGCAGTAAGGGCCAAATTATTCTTTAACATGAAGGAAATCCCTTCATCAAACGTAAGGCTACTCTACAGACTATCATTGCCGTTTAGGAATGCTACAGTAAGTGTTTAATTTCGCGCTGGATTTTGGTCAAACAAGCGACCCGATTCATGAAGTTGTCATGCTTAAGTTGCAGTAGATGTATGGGTAAAGAAGTCCTTTGACAACTTTGGGCAATGAATGTAGCCCAAAACGAACTGCATTACCCACAAATCCGTGCCACGTGTAGTTTCAAAACCGGAAGTGGGATGAACGCGCTGTTTGCAACGTAAAGGAGAGTCTGAGCGAGCAGAAAAGGTTGTGAACCGATTCGTAACATGTAAATCGATATAACGACCGGTTCATTTCAGTTTTATTCCGATACGGGGCTTCACGTATCGATGTAGCCATATCTTACATGTTAAAAACGGATACCGATACGTATCGGTTAATCTTTACACCCCTAGTATGTCTACTCCTGTCACTTTGTAGGCTAAATAAGTCTTGCTTTGCCATGTGTGTTCACTCTAATTCAGCTGGGTTTGTGATTCTGGAGAGCCCTACCCACCCTGTGACTGAAGGAGATCCTTTGACACTGCGCTGTGTATCTCAGAGTAGACCCTCAACCACCAGTGCTGATTTCTATAAAGACGGCTCTCTCCTTCAGAGCCAATCAGCGGGAGAGCTGACCATCCCTGCAGTCTCAAAGGCACACGCGGGCTCGTATCAGTGCAGACACCCAGAGCTGGGAGAGTCACCAGAGAGCTGGGTCACAGTCACTGGCAGAGAGAGCCCCCAAGTCATAGTCATTGGTAGACACCTTTTTCTCTCTATTGTCTCTCTATCATTTTTAATATTATGTATACTATAACATTATGGGCTCTATCGTGCACACCAGCGCAATTGACTTTGTATACTCGCGCATTTGTCTTTCCTATTTTGCAGTCAGCGCATATTGGAATTTTCCCTCCAGGTACATGTGCGCCCACGGGGGCGTTTCAGCGAAAAGAGGGGGCGTGTTCCGGCGCAAACGGTCCCTGTTGATATTTTGCAGTTTCAGAAAACAATTCCGCCAGTGGCGCAAATTCAGATGCTATTTTAAGGGCGCATGCATGGCCACAGGCCTGCAGAAATGAATGCTATGCACACCGATCTACAGACACCCTGTGCACAGATGGAAACATTCCATGCCTTGATAATATTTGTCCATTTCCCGGTTTTGTTCGTGCATTGGTCAACTAAAAATGTAGTAGCCTATATAGTACATCTACATGCAATATCTTTACAACAACGCCTAATTACGACCTATTAATTTGGACAACTTTATACAGACCTATAAAGTTACCTTTAGTTTTGTTTCAATTTACCGTTGTGTATGGTTTTAAACATTGTGTGCGCTTTAACATCAGCCTATAAGCATTATTCCAGCTGCACTAAGGTTTTGACAAGCACCACAATTTTGCCTACCTTGTTGTAGCCCATCTGAAATAACTCAAACTTTGCTTTGTTCCCTCCATCCTTTCGTTGTTTTCAAAAAACGTTTTATATCCATGATGGCCTTGAAGTCTTGAGTTTGTGAATTCGCTTAAATAAGCTTATTATGTGCTGTTAACCAGCAACCATAGACATTAAAAGAAAGCAGCAAGTAGCCTTGGCTACAATTTCTGTAGTTGCTGCGTCCATTCATTGTTATTCTCTCTCCTGCTCAAACAAAAGTTGTGCGTGCATTAAGTTGAGGATAACGTGTTTACAAACTCTACTTTACATAAAATATTGTAAATAGCCTATTTTCATGCAGTTATAATGGGATACTGTGCAGAGTTGGAAAGGTCAACTGTTTCTGTTGCCGGATGGTAGGTACAGCCGTAGCTTACACCTGCAGGAGCGCTTGCTTGGGCGCCTGTGTTGCGAAATGCACTTTGCTCCTCTCATCTATACGATGCAGTTCCCATTTCTCCAAACCATACATAATTACAAGGACAAATATTGCTACACGAGGGAAATCAGTGTCCGATGTGAAAAAATAGGTATAAATCTAGTGTACACATTTCCACGAATCACGGATGTGTTGATGACATAAATTAGGAAATATTAGAGGACTTAATGAGACGTGATGTTGAACTGCATGCCAATGCTATTTAACCCAAATGCCCCAGCAGCAGCACAGGAGAGGAGAGCTTATCTGACAGATCTGCATTGTCTATACTCTATAGTGAGGTAGATTATAGTGCAAAAATATCACCATACATTCATAACCTCGTGATTCAGTGAGAGTGATCCCAAAACATCGGAAAGTGACATTTCTGTATTACATTTTGTCAAGAGGAAAAATCAATAGCAAACTGTTCCCAACTGAATATAGCGCTGTGAACCGTTCCTGGCTGCGCCTGGCAATTCCGCCATCATAATAACAATCCGCTATGGAACAAGCGTGCCTGTTGTTAAATGACGCTCTGATTGGTTTATTGCACGTTATGCCCAAACCACACCCATGATTAATGTAGCTACTTCAGACCACCCCATTTTAGATTTGCGTCGGGCGCAACAGTCATGATTTCGCCGGTATAATAGAAACAGCGCCAAAGATCCGCCCACAAAACGATTTGCGTGAAGTCAATTGCGCTAAAGTGCAAGATAGAGCCCTATTTGTGTGTAGTGGGGTGCCTATGCACTAATATTTTGTAGCTCTTTCTTTTTGTTATCCTGTCCTTAGAACCATAACTATAATGTCATAACTATAATGCCATAACTATAATGTCATAACTATAATGTCATAACTATAATGTCATAACTATAATGACATAACTATAATGTCATAACTATAATGTCATAACTATAATGTCATAACTATAATGTCATAACTATAATGACATAACTATAATGACATAACTATAATGTCATAACTATAATGTCATAACTATAATGTCATAACTATAATGACTGCTGTACGTATGTCTGTTCATAAATATCTTTGTGTTTGGCTATACCCCTAGATGGAATTCCCGTTTATCTGCTCACACTGGTTGGCTCTCTACTGGTCGTCTCTCTCGGTCTGCTGGGTATCGTCACACTTGTGGTGATATGCCATAGATCTAAAAGTAAGATCTGCATATATTTTTGACGGCTGTAGAATCAATAGAAGCCATGCTGGTGTCCACCTATAATGTCTTGTTTGTGTTTCACAAGCTTAAAGTACAGCCATAGTAGATGTAAACGGATGCATCGCCAAAAACTTGAATATCGTGGAAAAGTATTTTTTCCCTGTATTTATTTCAAAAAGTGATTTCTTTAGATTATTTTTTTTTAGTAATAATAGTATTCTTTTATAAAATATGTAAACCAAGTTGAAAGTCTGATTTGCTAGATTATGTATGTTCTATTGTTTTTTTTTTTAGGTACGGCGTTAAATGTTAAGGCCAGAAACATGAGACACTCGACACCTTCTGTCATTCCAGAAAGCCTCGTGCTATTAAACTAGCCTCCAGTCAGCAGTGAACAATGCAAAGTTCCTAGGTAATGGACTTAATACTGCAATGCACAGTACAGGAGGTTGGTGCTAGTATTGGGCTCTTGCCCATTCACAAAGCTTTACAATGTTCAGGAAGCCTAGGATTTTTACCATTGTGCAACTATAATAGCTGTATGGTCAGAGATTTGGTTGTTTTCTTCCTTTTCTCTATGAACATAGCCAGAACTAGAAATTCATAATTTCATCTAACATAAGGATTTATTGGTCTGCACAACTTCTCTTGCCTGCACAACTTCTCTTGCTGCATTCTAGAAACCTCGGAAGTCAGATATTTCCCAGTTGGAATCTCCCAATTCATTCTAGACAAACTCGGAGGTCAAGAATTTTGACTACTAGGAAAAAGTATAATAGAGTGCCAATTGTGGTCAGAGTTCCCACTTCTAAACACAGGGCAAGTCGAACCACCCCGACTTCAAAATCAGAACAGAAGTCCGACCGGCATCTGAGTTGTCTGGAATACAGCATAAAGTCTACCAACATTATGCAAAATCTGTCTATCTAATGACATGACCAGGGACCTTAGCTCAAACACCAGTGGATCCGCTCAGTGCCCCCACACCACATGATCACTTTAGTTCATGCATGAGACATTTACTCATTGACTAACTTTGCACTTGCCCAAGTAGGGCCTGATAAATAAAATAAATATTGTTAGTCTGTCATGCACCATTGTAACCTGATCTATGTTTTATTGACTGAAATGTAAAGAAGCCTGATTAGCTGAGTTCTATGCTGCATATTATTTTAAACATAGAGGTATGCTCAGCACTATATAATAATACTCTCTTTTTACAATAAATAAAATATTAACACCACTGCATTTCCATTTCATTTCACTTACAGCACTCCTTAACAAGGACACTGTGTGTTGTTCCCAAACTGTTTATAACAGCTGTCCATAGTGAGGAGTTACTCAATAGGCGGACTCCGGGCCGCATCCAGACCCAAACACAATTTAGCCCACCTGTGTATTTAAGCCCTCATGTTTTCTCTGTGCTTTGTTAGTCTTTGTTCGTGTTAAGTCGTGCTGTCCGTTTTCTGAGTAAAAGCGCTCATCATTCCAAATTTGTTGTTTGTCGTGCGTTAGGATCCAAACTCCCTGCAAACCGTGACATGTCAGATTTTTTGATGAAGAAAGAGGAGAATTTTGTAAAGGTCTCACAAACCTCCTTGGACAATACTGACACTAACAGTGATCAAATCACTAACTCTGATTGCAATATGGTTGTTTGATATTGTTGGGGTCCCTGTAATAGAAATGTAGGCCCAGTAGGCCCAAGACATATTCCTGTATTGATTAGCAATAGAACGAGTCAAGAGTCTTTCTTCTCAAATATCATCAGTAGAAGTACAAATAACTCTCGCATACTATTTTCAACTGTGGAGATTTTAACAACCCCACCCCCCTCACCATTAGCACCTGAACTTGTCTCAACTAATAAATGCAATGAGTTTGCACTTTTTTCAAAGGCAAAATTGATAAAATCAGACTGAAAATATCTTCTCAACATCTGGAACTTCAAGCTTCAAGGGAAGGGGAACTTAAAGCTGCAGTTGCCAAGTCTGACAGATTGAGGGGACGTAGCCAAAATTTTGAATGTTTACAACTCTCATGCCCCTCCCCCACTACCACCGAGCACCCTCTCGAGTTTGTGCTCGTCTGTGCGCACCTGACTGCACCAAACTGTGATTGACAATCAGATCTCACACAGCCCTGCTCTGATTGGACCAGAAGAACCGGGAGCTGTGGATTTTTGCAAAACAAATAACAGGCTCTAGGTGGAGGTAGAAATGCGTTTTTTTTTTTTTTTTTTTTTTTAACCGGCTGATATATGTTGTTCTGTCGGACCATAGTGTTGGTTTCAGTGAATATGATCAAAAAAATCTTGCCAACTGCCGCTTTAACTTGATGTCAGAGTTTAGTTTGATAGACTATGAAACTCTTGTAAAAACTGTACAGACCCTCAACTCTTCCACATGTTGCTTAGACACTTTCATTTTTTTTTAAAAAATCTGTTCTTCACCTCATAGCAGCAGACGTGCTTCACATTGTAAATGCATCATTACTGTCTGGCACATTTCTTAAGTCCCTGAAAACAGCTGTTGCAAAGCCCCTTCTCAAAAAGAATAATTTAGATGCCACCATGCTAAACAACTACAGGCCCATATCCAATCTACCTTTTATTGGCAAAATTATTGAAAAAATAGTCTCTAAAATGGGTATTTTGATTACTTTCAGTCAGGTTTTCGGGCAACTTAAACAACTCTTATTAAAGTTTGAAATGGCATACGCCTCAATACAGATGCAGGCAAAACATCAGTCCTAGTGTTATTGGTTCTTAGTGCAGCCTTCGACTAACCTGACTCTCGCCAGATGAATTTCGTTCCGCTTAGCTCCGCCTAGCTTCAGTCATATCCATCTGGGACCTCTTCCATTGAGACTGATTTCTGCACCCGGTTTTATGGTACAGCCAATCAGGACGCAGGGCGGGAGTTTTATAGATGTGACATAGCGTAGAAGCGACTGTGAGACTGTTATCAGCGTCACGGGTTGGCTTCGATGTCAGTGGTTGATGTAGCACGTAAATAGATGACGGACAAGTGGCTTATTCAATCATATGCAAGCATTTTTTGATTAGGCCCAGCCTTCTGAAGCAACACTCCAATGGATTGGTCCCAGATGGATGAGTGGCGAAATTCATCTGGCAAGAGTCAGGTTAGTCTTCGACACTGTTGATCACAACATATTACTACACAGATTAGAGCACTGGGTTGGACTTTCAGGTATAGTCATCAACTGGGTCAAATCATACCTACAAGAAAGGAGTTTGTTTGTTGCCATCGGCAACTGTACCTCTACGCCAACGTCCTTGACCTGTGGTGTCCCCCAGGGGTCGATCTTGGGGCTACTATTATTCAGCCTCTATATGCTCCCACTTGGACAAACCATTACAAACAATTTGATTTCCTATCATAGCTATGCCGATGACACCCAACTTTACTTAGCTCTTTCGCCTTATATAGTCTTCTTGAATCTCTTTGTCAGTGTATTGACAAGATTAACAACTGGATGTCTCAATATTTTCTTCAGTTGAACAAAGAAAAATAGTAATTATATTTGGTAAAAAGGAGGAAAGACTGTGACTGCCTGCCCCAAAACACCTGAGCAGTGCCAGGCTTTCCTTCATTTCTTTGAAGACAAAATTGATCAGATTTACCATAGTTTTCCACCTTCTGCTCAATCTGTCTTTACATATTCTCCTTCACTGGGCCCTAAACTCACCCACTTTACACCTGTTGATGCCCTTACTGTCTCAAATATCATCACTAAATCTATCCCCTCCTCCTGTCACCTTGATCCTGCCCCCACCCCCCTACTTAAAGCGATGGTTCGGAGTAATTTCACCCAAGGGTCCTTTGCACCATGACCCTGAGCCAAATACCCTCCCAGAACCTTTTTTCCCTTGGTCGAACCCTGGTCGAGTAGCGCTGTCAGAAACTATTGACGTTCTGCAGTCGTAATGGAACCAACTTTTAGCTCGTAAATTACCCCACTAATAATGCCCTGAATGGTACGAAACTTCTACAGTAGTACAACTATGACCTTTACTTGGAAAACGAGGCATTAGAAAGTTTGTAAGTACACCAGAAGTTTAGTAAAATAATACTTGCCTGATAGCTTCTACTCTCAGCTACCACCGCTATTGCTGCGTCGACGTCACTTCCGTGATTTTGGAAAAGCCCGTAAAAGTCCTTTTCAAAACGCAAAAGTGTAAGGGGAAAGGTAGTGAATTCAACACTCCGTAAACTTACAGAAAACGGGATGATATAGTAAATATATTTTAAGTGTTGACCTGAAAATACAAGCATTTATAAAACGTTTGAAATTCAGCTAAAGGTTTTGCTTCTCACGTGAAACTTTGTTGACGGAAACAGCTGTGTAACATCACGTGACTGAGCAGAGGATTGTTGTGAGATAGTCAGAGTTACTTCAGACCCTGCTTCAGACCACTACAGTGGGAGTGAAAAGATAGGACAAGATGCCACCCATGTGTATCCATCCCGGCTGCGGTTTAAAAGCCAAAAAGTTCAATCTAGAGACTTTCCATGGTCTACCGTTTCGCTACAATGACCTGGAGCTTCTACAACAGTGGCTTATTGTTCTTCAAATGGACATCACGACGCCAGTCGAGACGCTAATGAAGAAGCGCTACCGTGTCTGTAGCAGACATTTCGATGAAGATGACTTCTGTTATCCCAGTAAAGCCAAGAACCCAAAAAGTTTGAATAAAGTATACCTGAAAAGGAACGCTATTCCACAAGTGGGACCACCGGCCACAGACATAGTAGAGGTAAGCTTAATAAGAGGTAATAGCACTATTTTGCTGATAACATGTTCGTGTACAGGGAACTGTAGGTTGGGGAAGGGCACATCATGAAACACTGTGTGTTTTTATGCAGCCAGAAGTCAAATTTAAAATGTCAAAAGTTTTTGCATTACAATATTCAACAATTTCTCATTACAGTAGATTTGTGTAGTTTTTGTGGGTTAGATAAATTGGGCAAATTTGTCGTTCAGGGAAGTAGAACAACCCTGATCTAATGTGTTAGCTCAGATGGTTGGTAGTGGGGGTGGGGGTGAGAGTGAGTGTGGAAGCTCAGATAGTGGGGGTGAGTGTGGAAGCTCAGATGGTTGGGGGTGGGGGTGAGTGTGAAAGCTCAGATGGTTGGGGGGTGGGGGTGAATGTGTGTGTTGGACATGATCTATTATTTTGCCATAGGACAATAACTGTGTTCTGTCAAACCACGTCAATGATTTCATGTATTGCTGTGTTGGATGTCCTCCACATTTTAGGCTGGTGATCAACAGTCTGCTCAGGCAACTATTGATGAATCAGACATGATTGGACTCCCTCAGTCTACCCCCATAAAGAGCCGGGACACCAGTGTAATAAGCCCACATCTACGAGCATATCCTCAATCCTAACATTATCCCTTACAAGTCCAGAACAAGCTGTGGTTAGACCACGTACCCAGCATTCTCTATCTGGCCAATACATGGCCCGCCATCCAACATGGAAACTTTCAGAGGTAATACAAGCTATATAAGTAATACAATGCACAAGCTTTGCATTGCAGGTGTTGTCACTGTAATTGATCACTGAATTTATACTGAGTTTGTTTTACATCACAAGGAATTGGGTGCTACATCAGCATCTTGCCCTCCCCCTCATGCTGCTCCTGTAATCTTTTCACAAGTGAGTGCATCGTTTACTTCTCTCCTTCCTAAATATACACTTTGTTAACACTGAAGTCTGAAGTGAAACTTTACTTTTTCGTCATAACTCAAAACTTTTTCCCTGTCGTTCCATAGGAAGAAGAGGATTCTCTTCATGAAATGAGTACAAGTTTTGGAGAATGGCGACTAGACGACCCTAAGGACGACAGCTACAAGCCACTAAGTGACACCTCCCCATCCAACCCATCAGGCTCAGGCTCGGCCTCTACATCCAGCCATGGCTCAAAGAATGGATGGTCAGAGAGAAAGTGGATAGTGGATGAATCGAGCATAATGCAAATGTTCCAAACTTGCTGCCATTGTGGAATGGCCATTGAACACCGGAAGTTGACCAAAAATGGTAGCCAATTAAAAATACGATGGACTTGCCTGCAAGGACACAATGGGTTTTGGCAATCCTGCCCAGACCAGAGGAAGATGGGCCAAAACAATTTACTCACCTCTGCCACAATATTATTCACCGGAGCAACCTATACAGATATAAGAGACTGGGCATTTCTTCTAAACCTCCAAATCCCTGGCAAAACTCAATTCTACACCATACAATCAAAGTATCTCATCCCAGTCATCAACCGTGCATACCAAAACCATCAGGGCTGCGTTATTGAACGCCTAAAAATCACTGGCACAGAAGAAAAAGTTGCCCTGGCTGGAGATGCGCGGTGTGACAGCCCTGGTAAGCATAGAGAGTAATGTGCGTAAACTTTTGAAAAGGATACAAGGAAGTTTATTGTCACATGCATATAGTTACTGGAAGTAAGAAATGCAGTGAAATTATGTCTGGTGTCAGCCTATTTGTGCATTAATGGGGGGGGGGAGTAGAAGAGGGGTTTAGTAGATTAAGTGGCAAGGCAGAAAGGCTAGGCAATCAAGGACATGGGTAGATGGAGGAGAAATCAAAAATAATAAATAAAAAGTGTGCAAAAGTTGGAGAAAGTCAGATATATGTGTGTGTGTGTGTGTTTTGACGTGTGATGAAATAAGAAAATAAATAAAAAGGTCTGTAGCATAGGGAGAGGGATGTAAAAGTGCTAAAGTCTTGTAGGTGTGTGTGGGTGTGTGTGTGTGTGGGGGGGTCATGAGTGCTGAGGAGTGAATGAGTGCAAAGTCAGTATAGTGTGAGTTCAGAGTTGGGAAATGTTTGAGAGTGCTGAGGAGTGAATGTGTGCAAAGTCAGTATAGTGTGAGTTCAGAGTTCGGATGGCCTGGGGATAAAAACTTCTCCTGAGTCTCTCAGTTCTGGCTTTGTGAATACATAGGCGTCTTCTTGATTTCAGCGGTAGGAATAATCCATTGTTAGGATGAGAAGAGTCCTTCAGAATCTTTTGGGCTCTTAGGAGTACTCTTCTGGAATAGATATCTTGTAGAGCAGGGAGTTGAGTTCTTATAGTACGTTCAGCTGGCGCACTACTCTCTGCAGAGTACTACAATCTCTAACTGTGGAGTTCCCATACCAGGTGATGATGCTACCAGTTAGAACACTCTCAACCGCTGAAGTGTAGAAGGCCTTCATGATGGATGTAGAAACTTTGAATTTCCTTAGCTGACGAAGGAAGTAGAGTCGTTGTCTGGACTTCTTCAGAACATATTGAGTGTTAACAGTCCATGTTAAGTCTTCAGTAATGTGGACACCAAGGTATTTAAAACTTGTGACTCTCTCTACAGGTTGCCCGCTGATCATTAGTGGGGTGTAACTGTAGTTCTGCTGCTGCCTTCTGTAATCCACTACCATTTCCTTGGTTTTATTGATATTCAGTGTCAAGCTGTTAGATTGACACCACTGTGCCACCTCATCAACCTGATCCAAGTAGAACTGTTCATTGTTGTTACTAATCAGGCCCAAGATCACTGTGTCATCTGCAAACTTGATGATGGAGGTATGACTACTGTTGGCTTTGCAGTCATGTGTGTAGATGTTGTACAGCAGTGGACTCAAAACACAGCCTTGGGGAGCACCAGTGCTGATGGTTAATGAGTCAGATGTCAGACCCCCCACTCTAACCACTTGTGAACGGTTGGTGAGGAAGTCAAATATCCAGTGACACAGGGTGGTGTTCAGTCCTAAGGCCTTCATCTATATCGTGTTGAATGCTGAACTAAAGTCAATGAACAGCATCCTCACATAATTCCCATTCCCCTCCTCCAGGTGAGTTAAGGTGGTGTGTATGAGGTTTGAGATGGCATCCTCTGTAGACCTGTTGGCTCTGTAAGCAAATTGGAGGGGGTCGAAGGAGGCAGGGAGGGATGAGCAGATAATGTTTTTCACAAGCTTCTCAAAACACTTCATCACTGTAGACGTCAGGGCTACTGGGCGGTAGTCATTCAGACATGATGGACTTTTGTTTTTCGGTACTGGAACAATAACAGACTGCTTGAGGCAAGTAGGAACTGTCTCTTGAGCCAATGATGTGTTAAAGATATAAGTGAACACAGGAACTAACTGAGCAGCGCAGGATTTCAAAACCCTGTTAGAAATTCCATCCGGTCCAGTAGCTTTTCTACAATTTACCCTCCTAAAGGCATTGCTCACATCGACCTCAGAGACACAGAAAGGTGCATCCTCATTTGCTTCACATGCTGCAGCTAGTCCAATATAGTCTGTGTTTTTCATGTCAAAGCGAGCATAAAAAGCATTAAGTTCATCAGGGAGGGCTTTACTCACATTCATCATAGGAGGGGACTTTCTTTCAAAGCCAGTGATGGTTCGAGTCCTTTCCACACTCGTGCTGGATCACCCTCCAAGAAATCAGCTTCAACTCTGTCTCTATAGCCGCTTAGCATCTTTAATAGCTCTACGTAAACTATAAGATGCTGCTTTGTAATCCGTCATATCCCCTGAAATAAGCCCAGCATTATAAGTCATGGGTGCGTGTCTTTAATGCCGTTCTCACTTCTCTATCCACCCATGGCTTCTGGTTAGGGAAGCTTAGGATCTTACAGTTGGGATGATGGAATCAGTTAGCATATTGATGTAACTCAATGATACTTCCGTAAACTCATTGATGTCAGCAGAGTTCGTCTTGAACATCTCCCAGTCAACGTTGCAAAGGCGCCCCTGTAGCCTGGCTTCCGATTGGTCAGTCCAGCTTTGACCTCCTTCGTCACTGGGGGTCCGTCCGACTTCTCTGTTTGTACATAGGCAGTAGGAAAACAGCGGCATGATCTGATTTTCCGAAAGCTGGTAGAGACTTCGCTTTGTAACTGTTATTGAACTGTGTGTAGCAGTGATCCAGTGTGTTGTCACCACGTGTAGGGATGCACGTAAAAAAAAACCATAAATACTATACTGATATTAATTTGTGTTCATCTGTATTCATGTCAATGCTTTTGTGTTACAGGTTTCAGTGCAAAATATTCCACGTACTCCTTCATGGATGATGCCACAAAGGAGATTCCACTTTGAATTAGTTCAGGTAAACATCCATACATTATTCAATAAATGAAGTTATCAACTAGCCTGGGTGTTCCCATGCTGCCTTGCGCGTGATTTGATTCACGCTGCTAAGGCAGCCTGGAGACCATGGAGCAAATTTTCGCCTGAGATAGGGAACCAATCACAGAACAGGTGGGAAAGCAAGACGATGATGAGCTATGCACAGACGCATTTGATGGACATCCGTGGCACCCAATAAACGGATCTGGGCATTTTTTTCAAATACGAGAAAATGAACGTTTGGTTCCCAGACCACGTCTCATCAAGTGGTGGCGCTAGCCAGGCTAGTTATCAACCAAAATGTGTGGGTAGTAAATTGCTTCACAGTATTTATGGTCTGTCAACTCTGAACATTTTATTCCATAGGTTACGGAGACTACCAGCTCAGTAGCCATGGAGGTGATAGGATTTCAAAGAGGCCTTGACCATCTCCTGACCATGGGTATGGATGTCGGTGTCGTCACAACCGATAGAGCCCCTATCTATTAGAAAAATTATGAGGGAGACCTACAACAACATCCGGCATGAGTTTGATGCGTGGCATGTCAACAAAAGTAAGTGTTATGCCAACCAGAAAAAACAACAATTTCACCCCATGTCTTTGTGCAGTTTTTTAAAATGCTGATCTTTATCCATCCCTCTTTGTTGTTTCATTTAGGTGTCAAGAAGAAGCTAGTCACTGCAGCAAATAAGAGGGAGAATAAAGAGTTGCAGACCTGGCATAAATCTAGAAGTAATCACTTGTACTGGTCCTGTAGCTCCAGTCACGGAGATGGTGAGGTAAGAACACATTTCTGTCATCATTGGGCAGTTGTACTGTAGGACCAAACACTGCCCAAAAACAATCATGTAAATCTTCAATGAAGACCTCCTCTATCTCCACCAGGAATGTGTGCGTAGGTGGAAATCCCTGCTCCAACACATTGTTGGCGTACACAGATGGGAGGAAGCCGGTGTACAACACACATGCCATCATGCCCCTCTGACAGACAATGAACAACAGAGGAAAAGGTGGATGAAGGTGGATTCTACGGAGCCCCCCGGGTGACATGGGGAAAAAAAAACATGGGTTAAATTTTTTTTTTAAAAAAGTCATGTGGGGAAAAAACACGAAGAAGAAAAAAATAAAAACGATGTACTTTTGCGGGATCTCGCAAAACTTTTTTTCTACTTTTGGAACTTGCTGGGCTTCCTACTTGACCCCAAACCACTACCGCCAGATGGCAATCATATCAGAGGGCCGAACTAGCGAACCGGGAGGAACAAAGGTCCGTTAAATTCTGTCAATAATTGCATAGGCCTTTGATCATAATTGTAGCGCCGAGCTTAGTTGCATTGTGATGTTCCTGTATGTTGTGTGTGTGTGTCAGAGGCATATCAAGCTTTTTAAGTGAGGGGGTTGTGGGATAGGAAAATGAAACACTCTGGCCAAATTATAAATAACTCCCTACAGGGACGTTGTAAGTATTTTCTGAGGGGTGCGGACTATATTGGTGTCCGGGAGTTTCTCCCCCGAAAACAAAATGCTAAACACACCATTTTAATGCAGTTTGGGAGGGACAGAAGAAGCAGCGCCCCTCATATGTGTGGCTCATGTGACATGTAGGCCTACATGCTACCTGCTATCACTTCACTATTTGACACTACCCTACATGGAGACATATCTCATGTTATAAATCAAGAAATCATTTCAGAAATTATGTTTTGTGCATATGGGTTAGCAGGCTACAATAAACAGCCTAACAGCCAGCAGCCTAATTTCGAGGTATCACTAATACCTATTAAATAAATGTAAAGGACACAGAACTGTAAGCTCAAATTCAAAAACGTTTTGAAGTCTACCCAAACATATGCAAAGGGAATATAAATAAATTGTGTTGCATATAGCCAGCTTAATTAATGTCAATTTAAAGATTATGATTAGCAGTTTCTATGCATTTTTCCATTGATAGTTACAGGAGGCCACATTCTTGTTTAGACTATTGTTGCTTCTATCCCACGTTAGGCTACAGTTTCACTTGCTGCAGGGACGCACACATTGCATGAGCGATCATAAGCGTTCTATCTCCGATGTAGCCTAGAACTCAAATGTGTCTTGATGCCGCCGTTTGTAAGATCAGATCAAATAAGACGTTCTAAATGGAACGCGATGTAATTGAGCTGTTCCTTTCCAAGCGTCTTGGAGACGTACTGTATGTGTGCTGACTGGGCTATGTCTATATAGTTGATGACACCAAATGAATAAGTATGCTGCAAATGAGCAGATGTGTGAAGCACCGGGCATAACTTAATTTCGCGGCTACGTGGAGCAGTAGTAGGTTAATTGTTGAGGAGGCCCATAGTTTGAGAAAAGCTGCAGATCATAGGCAGAGAAAGCATAATGCTCTGAGAACAGTAGCCAAAGGTTTTCCTGCAGAAACAGGTGACTTGGTGCACGCACCCCGCTTTCACTTTGACTCCCTGCATTGTGACAAAAACTGTCAGTCAGACAGTGAATTTTGGTTAACTAAATTAGCATAATGCGGTAACAATTATCATTTCAATTCTATCTGAAATCTGCTCACTGCAGACGTTACAATGCAGACCCAAGCAGCAGCATAGCCTTGAAAGCGCGACACTTTGAATTTGATCAGAGCGGCTCTGGTTCTTCACCTAAATTGATGTGATTGGCTGGATGACCGTTCAATCAAATCAACAGACTTATTTGTGTCTATGTGTGTGAGTTATAGATACAGTTCCAACTCTTTACGGGAGCGTTTATTTCCATATTTTACTTTCAATTTAATCTGACAAAAAGTGTGGGGGGTAGAATCGTTTTCCAGCAAAATTGTGTACGTTATAACACCCACATCCCCCGTGCTTGCTACGCGCCTGGTGTGTGTGTGTGTGTGTGTGTCTGCACGCAGGTGTCCCCCTCCCGTGTCATAGGCCTACTGTATGTAATGTGTCCAAAAAACCCACAAAACGCAACAGTGACAGAGCAATCATAGTATCATGATATGATTGCCATCTGGCGGTAGTGGTTTGTGGGCCTATTGGGGTCAAGTAGGAAGCCCTGCAAGTTCCAAAAGTAGAAAAAAAGTTTTGCGAGATCCCGCAAAGGTTTTGCGAGATCCCGCAAAAGTACATCGTTTTTTTTTTTTTTTTTTTTTTTTTTTTTTCTTCATGTTTTTTTTCCCATGACTTTTTTTTTGTTTGTTTTTTTAACCCATGTTTTTTTTCCCCATGTCACCCGGAGGGCTCCGTAGGATTCCCCAGCATACCGGGCTTTAAAAAGTATTGTCCTGGAAAAAAACCTGCTGCGTGACTTGCGTCAGATGGCATTGTTTAAACACACAGGTATGCCTTCACAATAGTTTTGTTCCCTTTCACTCATAGTTTTTTTTTATATCTGTGACAAGTTATTTTGCAACATGCTACTTCCACAGAAATATTACTGCACTTTCCCACTCAAACACATTTAGGTCTACACTGACAAGAGGCTCTTGTAAATATCACTTCAGAGTACATTATCACCTGTTTTTGGCTAATATTTGTATGGGGTTGCATTGCACCTACACAGGGTCCCTGGAAGTTTTTCATTCAGCAATGCTGAAGTACACACAGAAAAGGCTTCACTTTTCGTATGACACAATGCTGGCCAGAACACAACTTGCAGTCATGGACCACAACGCCAATGTTGGCAAGAAACAGGCCAAAACAAAGGAAGACACACACCTTCTACTAATGTCTTCTACTACTGCCTTCTACTAACGTCTCTGTCATTCTAAAATTATATGAGTAAGACCTGATAGTCAAGGTCAGTGATTTTTGGAATGTCAGCTGCAGAAGAAACCAATAGACACAACAGTTGTGCTGTGTGCAAATACTGTATGTACACTGTGTTATTACATAATTTGTTATTATATTATGTGTTTGAAAGGAAAACCCCAATTCGCATTTGCCTACTCAAAGGGCAGTCGTCAGTGGATTGCCAGGCCCGTGTATATGAGAGGTGTGCAGCCATTCCGTCAAGACCTCATGGAACACACCTTAAAGATGAGGGATGAGCGCAACCTAGAAGATTGGCCCCGTCCTCCACCTCGCCAGAAAAGGCTTCTGCAGAACATTGCCCCTGTGCCCAGGCCTGACAAGTCGGAGTTGTTAGAACAATACACATCTCGGTTCAAGTCGCAGTGAAGCTTTGTTGTTTGTTGTGAACGACAGTCCCTCAATCCATTATTTGGTTTTACATTACCATTTCTTTGTATATAGTTCTATAATAATGTCAATAAACGAGTTCTGATACATCTTACACTTTTATTTTAACGACTTTTATTTACAACTTCACATATTTACATTGTGCTTTCACTATGGCATAAACTTACATTATTTAAATAATATTTACAAAATCAGAGAATTGTCTCCAATTCCTCTGCTTCTTCAAAACCTTTGTACTCCCCGGTGGGGGAGGGGTACTTGGTCCTAATGGTGGTCACCACACAACTTGGCAGGACTCTCCTCTCCTTGCGCCCCAGACACTCACCTCGTAAGCCCCAATCCAATACTATCTGATATGCCACCAATCTACACTGTCTGGGGGTGGACATAAGAAAGCAAGAGCAATGAAGGGTCAACAATATTTAGTAATTTGGCCAATTCACACAATTTCATTTGAGGCACTGAAGAAAATAAGTAGTGGTCTACTTACTTGGCAGATAATTGGCCGTTGGGTCCCTCTGGAACAGGTCTTTTCTTCCAGTTTATTTTAGGCACGTGAAAAAATGTCTTTACAACAGATGGGTTTATAAGTGCCGGAAAGTCATCCATTGCTGTAAGACAGGGTGCCTCGGAGTTCTCCAGTTCTTCGCGAAACACATCTGACTCCCGACACAACACAAACACTCATTCTCTGTAGCCATGGGTACAGCTACACCACCAGTCCCCTGCACATCTGTTTGGTGTGTCTAGGTCATCTGCAATCTCCGCCGCCTCTTCTGCAGCTCTCCGATTTTCCTCCATGGCTTGTAGCTCCTCGTCTGTATATTCAGGCTCGAATAGGTACGGGCGACCTTCAAAATTGAGCCTCTCACTTCAAACTCTGCCATGTTTATCTCTTGTTCTCTGGCTTGCTCCTTCTTCACGACTTTACCGGTAGTCACTTCCGGCAATATTTGTGCTCTGTGGAGGATCTCGCGCGATCACTTTTGATAATATCCAACGTTTTTTTTTTTTTTTTTTATATTATTTTTTACGAAGTGTTTTCAACCTAGTGTTACCTAATAATTGTTGCAAACTGGTTCTACTCAAAAAATATGGTTATTCCTGAAAGTTGGCGTCGTTCAACTACATCCTTATGCATCGCTTTCTGCCAGGACTTTTACGGGCTTTTCCAAAATTACGGAAGTGACGTTGACGCAGCAATAGCGGTGGTAGCCGAGAGTAGAAGCTATCAGGCAAGTATTATTTTACTAAACTTCTGGTGTACTTACAAACTTTCTAATGCCTCGTTTTCCAAGTAAAGGTCATAGTTGTACTACTGTAGAAGTTTCATACCATTCAGGGCATTATTAGTGGGGTAATTTACGAGCTAAAAGTTGGTTCCATTCTGACTGCAGAACGTCAATAGTTAGCGCTACTCGACCAGGGTTCGACCAAGGGAAAAAAGGTTCTGGGAGGGTGTTTGGCTCGGGGTCATGGTGCAAAGGACCCTTGGGTGAAATTACTCCGAACCATCGCTTTAAGGCATGCACCACAGCTAGATTCTGTGAACCAGTGGCTGTACTAGTTAACTCTAGCCTCTGCTCTGGTGGTGTTCCCCCTGCTCTAAAAACGGCTGCAGTTACCCCCATTTTAAAGAACCCTGACTCTGATCCCACCTCTCTCTCCAACTACCGTCCTATTTCAAACCTCCCCTTTCTGGCCAAAGTACTCGAAAGAGTGGTTGCTTCACAACTCCTTTCTCACTAACAATACACTGTATGAGCACTTCCAATCTGGTTTCCGTACACATCACAGCACAGAGACTGCACTCCTGCGAGTATTAAATGACCTCCTCCTGTCTGTTGATAACGGCTCACCAACCATTCTCATCCTCCTCGACTTAAGCGCTGCATTTGACACTGTCAACCACAATGTTCTCATCTCCAGCCTGTCAGCTCTTGGTATCTCAGACATAGCCCTCCACTGGTTTCAGTCCTACCTCTCCAACAGACAACAGTTTGTTACTTTGGGTCCACACAAGTCTGCCTCATCCCCGGTCACTCGTATTGTCCCCCAGGGTTCTGTTCTTGGGCCCCTCCTCTTCCTTATATATATCCTGCCCCTTGGCCAAGTCATCGGTAGACATGACCTTCAATTCCATTGCTATGCCGATGAAAATCCAATATATCCGATGATATATCTCAGTACATCCTCCCTCACTGACCCTCTTCCCAGTTCACGCACTAACTGCCTTTCTGATTTAAAGACATGGATGCAAGATAACTTTCTAAAACTCAACACAGAAAAAACAGAAATCTTTCTCAGCCCCAAACCTCAACTGTCCAAATCTCATAGTCTCAGTCTGAACATTGATGGTTGTCAAATTGTCAAATCCGCTCCTGTTGTCAGAAACCTTGGCATATTGCTTGACTCCTCACCAGGGTCGGACTGGGAACAAAATTCGGCCCTGGCAATTTTCTCATGGACCGGCCCAGCACTGATTCCCCCCATAAATAACAAACACACAGTATTATGCTGTAGCAACACTTCATAAACTGAACCCAAACATTTAGATTTGGACCTATAGCCTAATCACAATAACACGGGGGTCCGGGGATGTCTCTCCGGGATTTTTTTTCTAATTCTGGTTGCTAATCACACCATTTTAAAGTGATTTGAGAGGGACAGGATTCAGGGATAGGCTACTAAAGACAGGCTCATCTTCTGTCTATCTCACGTCATGTTACCGCATGCATTAAACCACATGACACTGCTTGACTAAATGAAAAATAGGCTACTGAACATGGACATCGTCATAGTTGACAGAAATTACGTTTTGTGTCAACATTTTGTAGAAACACAACCACAGCCTTTATTTGGTGCTCCTTTACTTTGGTTATAGTCCGCGATCAGTGTTGTGTGTAACGCGTTACAAAGTAACGTAGTTACTTAGTTACGTAGTTCCTTTTTCAATTAGGCGCAACGTTACTTTTCCCAGGGACAGATTTGCCCGCAACACTGCCTTCTCAGCTTGCACGCTTGCACAATTGTCACAAGCTCCACTCCGTAGGCTACGTGACAGAGGCTGGTAGCAGCATAGATACAGAGTGGTTGATAGACAGAAGAAATCATGGCAAGCGCAAGCGGGAGGCAGGCAACGGTAACTTTTGATGGTTGGAGGTACTCACACTACTTCAAACTCGTTGAATGTAAGGAGAGAAATCTGAGTGTAAGGTGTACACTGTGTCCTGGCGAGAAACTATTGTCCACAGCCATTAATTCAACTGCCAACCTCATCAAACACTTGAGAGCAAAACATGCTAGCATGAAGCTTGTAGCTCAAGATCCTCAGGGAAATGATGGTGATATGTTGAGTCCAAGCCCAAATAAGCAGCTAAAACTTCATTTTCACCATCAGGTAACCAAACAAAGAGTTGGACAAACTCGTTGCTTCGTTGATCGTCGAAGAAATGTTGCCCATCAATACTGTGGAATCTCCCACTTTCAAAAAGATACTAAGCAAGATACCTATAGCAGAAGACAGGCACCCATGGTCAGATCGTAGAACTTTCACGGGCTATTTGGATGAATGTTATCTAAAAATGGAGAATGAATTAAAGAAAGCTTTCGAGAGTTTGCAGTATGTGTCAACGACTGCGGATATATGGAGTAGCCATAACAGGAGTTTTCTGGGAATCACTGTGCACTGGATCAATCCACTCAACTTTAATCGCGAGAAAGCTGCCATCGCATGCAAAAGAATAAAGGGCAAGCATACATATGATGTTATAGGCTTTGAAATGGAACAGATTCACTCAGCGTTTGTACTTTCACATAAGATCACCGCCACCGTTACAGACAACGGGTCGAATTTTGTAAAAGCTTTTAAGATGTATGCAGCCCTTGAGCCTGAGGAGGAGGATGTAGAGGAGCAAGATATAGTTTTTACAGATGTGGAAGAGTTGCTTGGGACCACAGAAGGACAGTTTTATCTTCCTCCGCATTTTAGGTGTGCTTCGCATACGCTCAATTTGATATCGTGCAATGACATCGACAAATGTCTGTCATCCAACAGTGACTCAAAATGTGTGTACAGAAGTGCAACGGCGAAGTGCGCTGCTCTTTGGACAAAGGCAAGTCGTTCTACCGTGGCCTCTGAGATTGTTGATGAAATCTGTGGGAAAAAAATGCTAGTGCCTAAATCAACAAGGTGGAATTCCTACCACAATGCCTTGTCCCGTATCAGTGACATCCCGGCCCAAGATTTGACTACGCTTTGTACTAGACTGGACATCAGAGCCTCGACAGAGCGCGAACATCTATTCCTAAAGGAATACTGCAGTGTTCTGAAACCGCTGACAGTAGCTTTGGACATCTTCAAAGGTGAAAATAACTGTTACTATGGTACTCTTCTACCAACTCTGGAGACCCTGATGTCCAGGACACTGGCACTCCAAAATGGACTGTCGAGGATGGCAGCAGACCTACCGGGTGTAATTGTACAGGTAAGCCAATTCTTAATAGCCGATCTGAAAGTTAGTAGCCTAGGCATGCCTATCCATTAACCGGCATTTCTTCATAAATATTCCACATTTTGATAAATGCATTATGCCTTCCTTGATAGAGCGAGTGTCTGAAAACTAAGCTTATGCCTTCTATTTCATTTTGTCCTAGGCTATCAAGATGCGATTCGCACCGGTGTTGGAGAGCAGGGAAGCTCTATTGGCTGCCTTGACGTTGCCGAAATGTAAAGTTCGTTGGATAGGAGGAGCGGAGCGAAGAGAAACGGCACGTGCGCTGCTCATCGCGGAGTGTCGCACTCTACCCCATGATGCAGAGCCGGGTGAGAATAAAAAGCAAGAAGTTGCCGCACGCAGCAGCGCCAGTGAGAAAGATTTTTTTTCTTTTGATGAAGAGGAAGACGCAATGTCCTTAAGCGCAGACTCAGAGGTACTTGAGTACATGAGATCATGCTCAGAGTTAGAAGTTCTCAACCGTTTCCCCCGAGTGAAAGCTGTGTTCATGAAATACAACACTGCCACACCATCCAGTGCGCCGGTGGAAAAGCTGTTCAGCCTGGGAGGTATTGTGCTTAGCCCCAGAAGAAACAGACTTTCAGATAAACGTTTTGAAAAGCTGCTCCTGATGAGGTATAATCACTCATTTTGTGCTGATGTGGAATAGATTGCCTGCCACCCATGCTATAGACATAGCTCAAGCCTATTCCTGTTCTCTTTTCTATCTGCCATCATACTGTGAAGATGGGTCAACATATTCAGTTAACATAGCCTTTTTAATTCTGAGGCTAGTCATGCTTTAAGTTGTGCTTGATTTTATTTTGGCTAAAGTGTCTTTTGCCTCCAAGCTGTATTATGCCATTTTACTTTATTTACACAAGCCACCGACATCAAGGCATTTTTAAGTTATTCTTATTTGTTTTAAGTTATTCTTTTTTCTGTTGGATTTAGATGAGGCATGTTTTATTTTTGAGACATATGACTCATTTGAGTTTATCATGTTGTTTGATACTATATTTTATAATAAAGAGCACAAAAGAAATACCTGTTATGTTTTCCATAGAAGAACTTTATGTAGGCCTACACTTAGGAACAGATATTGGGTTATGCCCAAAGTCAAGCAACATAACAGCAGTAACATAAAAGTAATGAGTAACTTCAGTTACTTTCCATAGGGGGTAACTAAGTAAAGTAACGGATTACTTTTTTAAGAAGTAACGAGTAACGAGCAAACACTACTTTTTAAAAGTAACTTCCCCAACACTGTCCGCGATTCACATTAACTGTAGGCTATCACCACAAGTGTATAGGCCTACCAAACGTTTTTGCCCAAGTTTGTGTGCCATCATCACATTTTGCAAAATTAGGCTACCTTCGTTACTAACCTACCAGTTGATACTTTTTACCTGCATCGACTTGCGATTGATTGTGCATCTAATGTAACACTCGGTGGAGAGACTTCCACTTTCCAAGTTTCACTTTCACTGTCTTTGTGAGCTAAAAGTTAAGCTATGCCTACTATATGGGAAATACTTTGAAGTTACTTTTGAGTAGGATCAGCTCCAAAAATTAATGGGTTTTCTTTAACCTGTGCTACACTTTTCCACCAAGTTGTGCGAAAATTGTAGGCTACCCGTAGTTTCTTTATGTTGACAGAACCACACTACAGTAGCCTACATCCAGCATCCATGGAGCATCCTCTCCAGCTGTATCGCTGTGTGGGGCGGAAGCTGTACTGAATACAACAGGAAAGCCCTGCAGCGCATAGTGAACACAGCTGGAAGGATTATTGGTGCTTCACTCCCCTCCCTGAAGGACATTTACACCTCCCACCTCACCCGCAAGGCGACCACAATTGTGAGTGATGCAAGTCACCCCGCCCACAATTTGTTTGATCTACTGCCCTCTGGGAAGAGGTACAGAAGCCTGCGCTCCCGCACCACCAGGATGAACAGCGAACACAGCCAAAATCATAATTATTGAACGAGGGAGTGGCTACTCTCAGTGGGGGGCTGGGACACTTTGGAAAGATGCAAACCACGGTCAGATGGTTGGAGAGTTGGGTTGGAAGGAGGAGGACACAGACAGAGTTTAGCCAAGGTCACCACAAAGGGTGTATTTATTAAGTTGTCGTTTTTCTTCTTGGCTGGTTATGTGGGCGTGCGTGTATGTGTGCTGTAACAAGAACAAAGGAACAATCGGCACACAACAATCAATAGCAGTTTGAATCATCTAAATTCAATGTTGGTCATTTGCCTCTAAAGGCCATCCACAATTACAACTCTTATTTACATTACATTATTTACAACATAATACTAATATAAATAATCACAATATATAATATAATTGTGTTATATTAACACAATTAACATAAATAATCAAACCACTGCACAAATACGACAAGGCACGGAGATAAAAAATAATTTACTACTATAGCAGTGGGATCATAACATTATTCAGTGTAAAGAAATACAAATAAACGTTTACATAATTAATTACATTCTACTTCCGGTCTACACTACTTCCGGTGGCATACGCGGCCAACTTAATTGCACGCTGGCCACCTGGCCCACAATGGATAACAAAGGCAGCTCTTAAAGCATTATGGATTGGTGTGGCAAACGTACTGTAGTACCACCGCAACCGAGTCAAACGTTCAAAGTGGAGAAAGGAAAGGAAAAGTCACGTTTGGAAGACGCACACAGGATTAATCACATGGGGCTAGCAGGAGATTGGAGATACGAGTTGGGTCACGCCCGGATGCAAACAGGAGCACCGCTTAACCAGGTAAGTTATATCCCTGTCTGATAATTGGTAAAAGGTGTGTCTGTGCAACCCGTGAGGGAATCACAGCTGCAGGCAATTCGGGCCAATCATGGGGAATGGAGCGAGCGAGTGAGGCTTTCGTACAATTATGATCTGTTAACGCTAGGGATGGGCAAAGCGAGGCTTTATGAAACACTGAAACGTTTGAAGCAATTGTGCCGAATTGTTCCGAAGCTTTGAAACAATTCCGACACCTCAGAGCTGTTTAGGGTGAAACAAATCTGTCAAATGCTTCGTATTGGAGATGTAGTCTGTAAAGTTCATGGCTCGCTGTGTTACCCGTGTTCAGTCTTTGTCAAAAGCTAAGCAGCATGCCCTTGGTCAATTACTGGATGGGAGACCTCATGAAGTCACAATAAAGAGAGTCTTATTGCTGCCACTATGTGTTCTCTAAATCACTTTCTTCTTATAAAAACTCTCAATTTTTGACCATTCTGAGAGTTTAGTTGAAACTGTGTGGTTAATGGTGAAGTAAGAAAACATAAACAGATACGATCTGAAACAATACCTTACAAATCAAACGGGGATCGAACCACATTTGAGCAGCCTGGGCTACCGTGCAAAAAACACCCTCACTAACCACTACACCATCATGGTTATTGCTTAAGAGAAAGCTACACTGTTAATTGAACGCACGGGCACGCCTGCCGACACGGTGAAATGCGCGAAGGTTCACTTAACTTTGGTCACATGACATGGGGATTTTTGAGCGATGTTTTGAAGCAGTGGTCACATGACATGGCTGTTTTGAACCACGTTTCGAAGCAGTGTTTCTAAACACTTGTGCTTCGAAGCCTCGACACTGATTCGAGACGTCGGTTTCGAAAGTCACACCCCTAGTTAACGCTTCAAAATGAAGGTACACATGCATCAGAGTGTTTTTGTTGGGATATTTTTGTCCTGAGGTCAGCTCACATGTATCAATAGCTCGACCTAGAGCTGTGTGTGTCTGGAATAAGATATTTTCAATAACAAATTATATGAAATGCACATGTATGCAATATCCAATTTCCAATTTCGAAGGTAAATACAAAAATGGAGAGTAAGAATGACTGTCATCAAAATTGTGTACACCATCCTCCCATTCTTGATAGCGAATCATCATGCCACATTAACTGCATTGTTTGGAATAAGTTGTCACACCTGTATTACATGAAGAAATCATTACAGTAGTGTCACCTAAAACTTGGAACAATAACTAAATACAACTCGATGTTAATTTTACATGCACTTAACAACTCCCTTCAGTGAGATTATTTTTGCTGATTTGGTTATTATGAGGGTTTACTGTGAGGAACATTGGGACATTCTGGACAAAGTTGTTCCTTTGGGATCAGATGCATTGGAAGTTCAGCCTCATTCGCCAAGCCACAAAACTCTGTGGGCAAGTCCGCAGGAAGCTTTTTTTCCCCCTGTGTATGTATTTCACTATTCTTTTTAAGTTTTCTTTTTGAGGAGGGTACCTGTATTCAAGAAAGCAGGGTTCCGTTTCAGGCTCTTCTTCTTCTTCAGCCTCATCATTTGTATTTTCAAAATGCTCCTTCATTGTTTGGATTAGGTGCCACTTGGCAATGCACTTGTGAGTACAAGCCTGTTTTCTTATAGCACAATGACAGTGCCATGTGTTTGATGACTAAGTCAAACATTACCATCATTCTGCCAAACTGGTTGCAGTAGGAGAGGTGTGGCTCATAAACAGACAAATTTCCTTGTGGAAGAGCTTCATCTTGAACCTCAATACTGAAAGGGATTCCTCCCTTACTTGCTGCTGCTTGTTTCTGGAGACATATCTTTTTTTTCTCTTCAACTTGAACCTCAATACTGAAAGGGATGCCTTCCTCACTTGCTGCTGCTTGTTTCTGGAGACATATCTTTTTTTTCTCTTCACTGAACCACTTGCTGCTCACAATTTCTCTGAGGACATCTTCCTCAAGCTGGATCTTAGAGGTAAGGGGTGTTGGACAGTACTTCAATGACTGAATATGTGCACAGCCATATGTAACGAAACCACTCCTGTGCATTACCTCTGTGTTTCGGATACAGTCGTCCAATGTGCACCTAATTTGGTGGTTCATGCCAGATGTCTTTTTCTGGATGTGAATAGGCCCACTCTTACTGTTAACTATCTATCTAAAACATACCTCCATAATGAACCACCGTCTTTAAATGGCTCTGCATATGGGTTTCCACTAGGAATGCAACGGTTTTCGGTATTTTATTGAACTGTTCGGTTCGCCCTGTTTGGTTCAGTTGACCCAGGTGAACCGCGATATTTCGGTATGCGTGACATTAAACTTTTAATTGAATATTTGGTTATAACGAATGCATGCATGTATTGAGCGTTAGACATGACTGCTTAGGACCCAGGGGATGAGTTCTGCTCAGCGTGTCTCTCCACAACCATGCAACAACCAAACAGAATTTTACTGACTTTCCCAAGAGCCAATCAGTGCTCTGAATGCAGACGCTGGAGATCCATGTGAGGGGAAGCAAAACTCTCCCGGTTGCACGATCATGGCGAGTCAACAAGAAACGGAGAAAAGAAAAATTGAATAGGCACAGTCATCTTACAAATCCGCTGTATGGGAACATTTTGGCTTCAGCGTAGAGATGAAAAAGGAAAAAAGATTGTCAGCAAACAAAGCACGGTGTGCAAGCATTGCTTTACGACGATCGCCTACTCCACAGGTAACACATCCAACATGTTGAGCCACTTGCGCCGTCATCACCCGGCTGTAAGTGGAGCAGCACGGAGAGTTGGTTTGTCGTCGCAAACGCAACCATCCATTGCTGCAGCCTTTCAGCAACAATATGCTTATAATTCCGAAAGACACAAGGAAATAACTAACTCAATGGGCGTCTTCATAGGGAAAGACATGCAACCCTATTCAGTAGTTTTAGGCATGGGATTCCGTCACATTATAAAGGTACTCAATCAACGTTTCAATATCCCCTCCTGCACACATTTTAGCAGCAAAATAATTCCAGAACTTTACGAAGTGACTAGGAGAGAAGTTGTAACCGACTTGAGACAAACCCCCTCCGTTGCTCTTTCTACTGATGGCTGGACATCTAGAGTGACAACAAGCTACCTTACAGTGACTGTTCATTTCATATCAGATTGGGAGCTGAAAGGCTACGTGCTATAGACTCGTCCCGTTTACGAGAGCCATACAAGTGAGCATCTGGCACGAGAGCTAATGCAAGCAGTCAAAGAATGGAACCTAGGGAGAGAAAACGCCTCTATTCCAGTTACAGACAATGCCCCCAACATTGTGAATGCCATCCGTGACACAGATGCCTTTGGGCCACACATTGGATGTTTTGGCCACATACTAAACCTTGCAGCCAAGAAAGCTGTAGCTCTAAATGCAGTGTCACGCCTTCTGGGGAAGGTCAGGAGAGTAGTGGCATTTTTCCACAAAAGCACCACTGTGGCTGAAGTTTTGACCCCGAAGCAAGCGATGCTCAATATACCACAGCACGGTTACATGCTGCTATTCCGACATGCCGCTACTTAGACATTGGCGTCTAATTGTCGAAGTGGCGGCATTAACATTCATTTTAAAGCGTCCCAATACTGCGACACATTTTTTTCCATTTTTTGACCTTTTTTCAAACGTCCTGCCATTCCGACACGAGGTCATTAACAGTGGCGTAGCCAGGATTTTTCAACGGAGTAGACTTTTGCGAAGTAGGCTAGGCCTAGGGTGGGCTTTTATTTTTTTTATTCCAATATGGGTAGTATAGCCTAGGCCTACAGTAATCGTCCCAACTTTAAACAACACACGATTTCATCACAGCTCAGACGATTCATGGCAAAAAAAAAAACAATAAAAGGCTACATTGATAAATAGCAGGGGCAACAGGATTGGATTCTGTAATAGCCTACGCACAAAAACTTCAACCGAAAGGTTAGTCGAGTCTCAAGGAGTCCAAGAGTGCGCCTCACACAAACCAGCTCCGTTGAACAGTATTTTTTGTGTTTAAGAGCTAAAAAAGTTGATTAGAGAGTCACATTTGAAATGTTGGGTAGCCTAAATTATATAGCCTATAGCGCGTGCATCTCAGAGGAAGAGATTTTGGAGAGAGAGGACTTAATGATTACACCTGATGATTATTTGTGTCTGGTGGTAATTGGTGGCTTGAGTATGGATACCTACGAATTGTTTTGAATAAAAAAAGATAAGACAACAAATTAAATGTGACCCTGCGAGGCGGAACCAGTCGTTTTGGTAAAATTTACAAAATTAAGTTATTGTACTCACACGAACGGCCATAAACTAAGCTTTCCAACAATATGTATATCGAGGGATATTGCAAATACAATTGCAAATAGTATTGGGTGTTGGATATAGTCGCCGACCCTCATTAGATGTGGATATTTGGAGGTAAGGATGGCCTTCAAGAAACAAGGTTATCGCAGTTGCTGTGAGACATACGGCCCTTTTCCAGTCTCTCTCAAAATCAAAACACACCCAATTCACGCTTGGACTTTACGATTATGTTTCTAAATGTTGGGACTGATGGACACTGAACTCTGGGGGTTATTTGAACGTTCGTTGTGAAATGGTTTACTGTAAAAGGAGCGTCGGAAGGTTCAATATTCTAATATTTTGGATGCTGCACTTTATGTTGTTAATGTTTACATTTTTAAATGACCTGTTCATTACAGGGGTCAGCGCAGGCACTCCCCTGAAGTGTGTCGTAACAATGTTGCCAAACTATCCTGACTGGATGCTGCACTTTACTGTTTATATTTGATATGGTTGCAATGTAATCAAAAATCTATTTGATACTGCACATTATAGAACCACCTCACCAATAATTGACAGCGGACAAGTTGGGCAATTGTCCACCAATTTCTTTTATACATTTTTTTTATTTATATCTAATTGTTTGTTGTTGTTTGTTCTGTTGTTCGTTGAGGGTGTATTTATAACAGTTAAGTATTTTATTTAAGTGTGTGAATGACAATGTTTGTTGTTTGAGTTTACTGAATAATGTTAATGTTTACATTTCATATTACTTGACAGTAGCCTATACTGCACTTTACTATATTTAATATTGCCTGTTTTTGACAGAAGGCAATAATAGTGTTCCTTGTTTAAAATACATTTTGTGATTTGACTTAATCTGTGCCTTTTTTACATTTAATATTTTCTCTGCAAGTGTAAGTAGAAGCACCTTGTTGATTTGAAATAGAAAAGACAAATATAACCTACTGCATGTTAGAGCCAGGATAATATTGATATATCGAAATCGAACCGTTACCGTGGCCCAAAAAACGTGATGCAAACCGAACCGTGGCCACACTGTACCGTTGCATCCCTAGTTTCCACCCTGGCATAGTCACCCTTGTACAGTGGACAGAAAAGGCAGTGGAGCAGTGTGCATCCTGGGTCTGGGCATCTTTGTAAATGCGGCTTCTGACCGCTGGACAGTACTGAAGAATGTAACTACAGTGAAAGGAAGACATATGGAGAACATTAACCAAACTCAAATGTATTCTTATACCATCTTGCTAACTGCTGCTTGAACTTGCTGCGTTGACTAACGTGTTCAACAAACAAGCAACACGAATGCATAATGTTCTTTACATCTTTACTTTGAATGACGTTTAGATGGAAACAAACAATGTACGTTGCTGACATGTTTTTAACGTTGCCACACAAAAACACGATGACTAGTTTTGTCAGTATTTAACTTACCTAAGCAATCATAGATTGTATATAAAAACAAACAATCTAACTCCATTCTGGCTAGCTGAACCTAGGAGTGAACTACTGAAGAACAGCTGAACTACTGTCATGAGCCCTCTCACTCCACCGGGTTACCACCTTAATTGGTTTCCATTATCTTCCACTCTGCTCACCACTCTCTCTACTCAGCCTAACTAGCTCCACCTGTCTCTGCTCTGCTCTAATTACTCTGCCAGCTGCGCTGCATTACCCACTAACCTCTCCCAGTATTTAAAGCCCTATCTTTCAGCTCTCTTTTGTCAGATCGTCTGCAAAGCGCACACCCGGAATCTGTTTGCTCGCGCGTCTGGCTGACTCCTGTTTTGTGACCCTGGACCTGCCTGAATCTTGACTACTCTTCTGCCCCAGAAAACCAGACCTGCTTTCTGCCTTAACGACTCCTGACTACTCTTCGACCCCGGTAACTAGTGATGGGTAAATGAAGCCTCGAGCGCTACTCGACACATTTCCCTAATGTGCCGAGTAATGTGCCGAAGCTTCGAAACATGGAAGACAAGGAAAACACAGCGACATCTGGTGGTTTGCGTAAATTATCGCAGCCACGGACTATTTAAAAGAATGCCAAAGCTTCGAAATGTTCTCATTCATTACATTAAAAGTGTTGCAAGAAATTTGCATTTCTGTTTGTCTCAATTCAATACAATAAAATACGATTAGGCAACATAATGCCGTCACTCGTTATCACGTGAAGATGGGTGTTTCCGTGGAGGCGTGAAATCATGTGTTATCCCAGTCAATGATCCAATCGGTCTCCCATCCACTTCATGCCCGCAGTAGACACTACTTAGCTTCTGAACCAGGACAAAGTATTATCAACCTCAACACGCTATGGACGAGAGTGAAAAGGAAACGACCAGGCGCCTGATTAAACCAAACCCTATATGGCCCGACATGTTTTGAAGTTTCATGAATCAAACTTTTAATAAAAGGAAAATATTATGTCAGCCATTATTGTTAAGCCTACATAGAAATTATTAGCCTGTATTGCTTTTAAATTACATGATTGAAGTTGAGACAAAATTGCAACACCGACATGTTTTAATGTCATTGTTTTAAATGGCAAAGCTTTAGGCTAGGCCTAAGCTATTTCTTCTTTATTTCTATGTGCATGATATTATGGATTATGGACATTTTCCGGAAGGAAAAGAATGTAAATTCCCAAACAGAGAAAGCATCCTATATAAAACAGGGCTACCCACAAATTTCGCCTGACTCTTGCAATACAACACAACTCATTTCGACACTAGAGCGGGTGCCCTAGTTTGCGCAATTCAAAGCCTTTGAGTCAGATTCCGAAGCAGTCACGTGGGTGTGTGTCCTAAACGAAGCTTCAGACGTCACACTCACAAACTGAGGCCTCGTTTGTCATCAGTCACGTGATTTTTATGGAAACGACACAAGCCTCGAACCGGGGCATCATCTGGCACGCCCCTTTCTGCTCGACACAAGCTCCGAAGCCTCGCTTCATTGGGCACATCACTACCGGTAATTCTGACCAGCCTTCTGCCTTGCAACTACGATTTCGGATTTCCCTTGAACTGTACTTCTGCCTTGTTTCATCCGCCCTGTTGTGTCTGTGTTCCCCCCCAGGACTTCCGGACCACCCACCACCGGCGTCATAGGACTCATCGCTGCCACTGGGGGGGACATAGACACAGCACATTGGACGGAACCCCTAGAACCCCTGTAACCCTTGTAATCCTGGTAACCCCTGGAGCCTTCACTCACTCCCTACTTCCCTTTTCCCTGAAGTTCAATAAACTTTCTGGTGTGACTCAATTGTGGTCGTCTGTCTGAACCGTGACCACTACAGCTTACGTTGTGCCTCAATTATAATGTTACCCTATGCCATGCCATGATATCGTTAACTAACTTGCTTGCTTTCGTTGTCACCGAAGAGGGTCCGATCACACCCTAGCATGATGCTGGAATTGCTCAAACTACAAAAAAATTATACTTACGGACATAACCTCTCATGAAACGTTTTGCCGTAGCTTCTACCATAGACAGTAAAGACTTGTAAAGACTTTTACCAAGGACAAAAAGAAGCCAAAAAGCAGAAATTACGCCTTTTCCAGAATGCAGTGCAAAACTCTTTCTGATTGGTTGATTAAATGCTACAGGAATGCCCATTGGGGAGTTTCCTTGGCACGAATGCCCATGCCGCAGTTGGACCCTGCTCGTTTGAGGAGGAACACGTGAAAGGGGGGATGAATTTTGTAGTGAGGTGGTAATGGAAGTTTGTAAGTCACTGGGTTAATCTGCTGTAAGATGGTGAAAGGGCCAATGTACCTGGGACTTAACTTCTTGCATGGGAGCTTCATCCTGATGTCACGTGTGGAGAGCCACACCTTCTGCCCAACCGAGAACAACGGGGTGGAAGAACGTTGGGCGTTGGCATGGATCTCATGGTAGCTGAGTACGCACTGGAAGGGAGTCAGACCCCTTAGATGTTTGTATGAAGGAGTTCAGTGCATACTCGGCCCATGGGAGGAACTGGCTCCAGCTGTGTTGGTTGTCATGGCAGAAGGTCCAAAGGAAGCGGCTGATTTTCTGGACCTTCCTTTCTGTCTGCCATTTGACTGAGGATGGTAGCCCGAGGATAGGCTCACGGTCACACCTAGGAGGGAGAAGAAGGCCCGCCAGAACCTGGATATGAACTGGGGGCCATGGTCAGATACAATGTCTTCAGGTACACCAAAATTTCAGAATACATGAGTGAACAGGGCATTAGCAGTATCAAAGGCTGTAGGGAAATCCTTAAGAGGTATCAGCCTACAAGCCTTAGAGAACCGGTCTACAACAATCAGAATGCAGGTGTGGTTGTTTGATGCAGGGAGATCTGTGATGAAATCGATCCCTAGGTGTGACCATGGGCGATGAGGAATGGGCAGAGGAAGGAGCTTTCCCGCAGGCAAATGTATTGGTGTTTTAGACATGGCACAATCAGTGCAGCCAGATACAAACCGTCTTACATCATGAGCCATACCTGGCCACCAGTAGCGATCTCTGAGGACTGAGAGGGTTTGGTTGACTCCTGGATGGCCGGTGCCCAAAGAAGTGTGAACTGTGGTGATCACCTGATTCCAGAGAGAGGCGGGTACGTAGGTTCGGTCATTGGGGGTACCAAGCAGCAGGGTCGTTCTCGGTCGCTGCGGCGATGTCATCATCCAGGGCCCACTGGATGGGGCTCACCACCACATCGGTAGGCAGAATGGTATTGGGTTGATCGGGTGTCTCCTTAGGAGCATGGAGTCTGGAGAGGGCATCCGCTCAGATGTTCTTCGATCCTGGACGATATGAAATTGAGAAATTGAATCTGGTGAAGAAGAGGGCCCATCGAGCCTGTCGGGGATTGAGCCTGCGTGCCTCTCGAAGGTATTGCAGATTTTTATGGTCAGTTAGTGGTCAGAAAAGGGTGTTTGGCACCCTCAAGCCAATGGCGCCACTCTTCTAATGCCAGTTTAACCGCCAACAATTCTCAATTGCCCACATCATAGTTCTGCTCTGTTTGGGACAACTTTTTAGAGAAGAATGCACAGGTGTGAAGACGAGATGGCTTACCCAGCCGCTGGGAAAGGACAGCACCCACTCCAGTGCTCGAGGCGTCGACCTCAATGACAAAGGGTAGTGCTGGGTCTGGGTGGGTCATGACCGGTGCCTTTGTGAAGGCTTCTTTCTTGGAAGGCTTTGTCTGCATCAGGATTCCAGGACAGAGATTTGGGCTTAGCTCTTAGGAGGGAGGTTAATGGGGCTGTGATTGTGCTGTAATTTGCAATGAAGCGTCGGTAAAATTTTGAAAAACCAAGGAAATGTTGGAGTTCCTTGATAATGGATGGAGTGGACCAGGAACGTACAGCCTCCACCTTTGCCTCATCCATGCTGATTCCCTCTGGACGGATATCGTATCCAAGGAACTGGAGGGAGTTCTGATGAAAAGAGCACTTCTCACTCAGCTTTGAGGAACAATTGGTATTCATGGAGCTTGGACAGGATGAGGGACACGTGCTAACGATGTTGAGCCATATCCCGAGAGTACACTAAGATGTCGTCAATGTAAACAAGGACAAAACGGTGAAGGTATTCCCGAAAGACCTCATTCATAAATCCCTGGAACACAGAGTTGACCAGTCCATATGGCATGACAGAGTATTCGTAGTGGCCAGTTGGAGTGATAAAGGCCGTCTTCCATTCGTCTCCCTCCTGTATTCGAATGAGGTTATAAGCACTCCGGAGGTCGAGTTTTGTGAATACAGTGGCTCCTCTTAGTAGCTCCAGTGAAAAGGGGACAAGGGGAAGTGGATAGCGGAATTTGACTGTGATCTTATTTAGGGCTCTACAATCTATACAGGGCCGTAAGCCTCCATCTTTCTTCACATCAAAAAAGAAACTTGAGGTCTCAGGGGAGGTTAAAGGTCTTATGTAGCCCTGTTTCAATGCCTCAACAATATATCCCTTTATAGCCTCCTGCTCAGGTAAAGAGAGTGGATAAATCCTACCTTTGGGCACCGGCATATCTGGCAGCTGATCCACAGCACAGTCCCAAGGTCGGGGAGGAGGCAGTTGTGAAGCTTGATGGGGACAGAAGACATCAATGTATTGGGAGTACTCTGATTTGTAGCCCAGACAACAATGGGTTTAGTTTAGGGGAACATGATATTTGGTGGAGTGGGTGACTGTGAATGCACTGGCCGATTGGATCCAACCACACCAACAAGGAAGGGAATAGGGGTAGGAAAAAGGTCAACTGTCAAAATAAAATAAAATAATAATATGTAAATAACCCTAGGTTAGGTTTAGGGATGGGGGTTAGGTTAAGGGGTGGAGGTTAGGTTTAGGGATGGGGGTTAGGTTAAGGGGTGGGGGTTGGAGGTTAAGTTTAGGGATGGGGGTTAGGTAAGGGGTGGGGGTTAGGGGGGGTTAGGTTAAGGGGTGGAGGTTAGGTTTAGGTTAGGGGAACATGATATTTGGTGGAGTGGGTGACTGTGAATGCACTGGCCGATTGGATCCAACCACACCAACAAGGAAGGGAATAGGGGTAGGAAAAAGGTCAACTGTCAAAATAAAAATAAAATAATAATATGTAAATAACCCTAGGTTAGGTTTAGGGATGGGGGTTAGGTTAAGGGGTGGAGGTTAGGTTTAGGGATGGGGGTTAGGTTAAGGGGGGGTGGGGGTTGGGGGTTAGGTTTAGGGATGGGGGTTAGGTTAAGGGGTGGAGGTTAGGTTTAGGGATGGGGGTTAGGGTTAAGGGGTTGGGGTTGGGGTTTGGGCCAAGCAGCTGGGTGGGGTTAAAACTAGGGACTGGGGCTAGGGCCAAGCAGCTGGGTGGGGTTAAAACTAGGGACTGGGGCTAAAAGGAAAAAGAAAGTGCATAGAAATGGGGCTGGGAGTAAGGGATAGACTAAAACCAGTGTTATAAGTGCTAGAAATCAAGAGTGCTGTAAGTGCTAAAAATCAAAAGTGTAAAATTCATAAGAAACAACCTTTGAAAATAAACACGACCCTGCAGAAATAAAAAGTAAACATATCTAAATTGTGTCAGGTGAAAATAAATAATAAAAAAATAAAAGGTAAAAGTCCTGGCTTAGTCTAGGGGGGAGTGGAAAAGATGGGGTGAACCGGGGTGGAGAACTTAATAGACTAAAAAGAGGGGGGAAGTAATAACAAAGTAATAAGGGATAAATAACATAGTATAACAGTTTTTTCATATATATATAAATAAATAAGACAGGACCTGGGAGAAAAGGGGAAGGAAAGATGTAGCTTTATTGAGAAGCAGAAGGAAACAGAGGAGTGGATTAATTGAGACCAAGGGGGAAGAAAGTGTGAAGTTTATTTATCCAACTCCGTTCTGCTCGTTGCCTCTGTGCTCGGGTCCAGCCGGGGTTGCTCTCGAGACCACAAATGCCAAGGTGTGCAGTGCTGTGTTGCTGGAAATGTGTGACTATATGGGTGGTGCATGAGTTCCTAGAAATGGTGTATAGATGCTGTTTGAGTCTGGTTTTGATTGAGTGACCTGTTTCTCCTATATACTGTAAGTGACATTTATTGCATGTGATGACGTAGACAGCATTTGTGGTGTCTAGTGAGAGGGGTGTGTTAGGGGCAGAAAGGTGTGAGTGAGGGTTAGTGATGAAGTGTTGTGGTTTGAAGAAGGAGTCCTGTGGTGATGGCTTGAGTGGAGGCTTCCTAGAGAAACGTGATCTAATGAGGAGGTCTTGAAGGTTTTTGTTTTTACGGAAGGCTGAGATGAGTCTGTGATGTTGGAAGTGAGTGTGGGAGGACTGAAAGTGGGTGAAGTGTTGTTTGAGAGTGTGGTGCAAATGTGTGGTGGGTTGTGAAAAGGTAGTGACTAGTGGAATGAAAGGTGTGGCAGTGGGGTTGGGGTCAGGAGTGGGGTTGGGGGGGGCCATTATGGTGGGAGGAGAATTAGTGTCAGAGCGAGTGGGAGCAAGAAGGGTCAGGGTGTCTGTTTTAATTTTCCTGAGAAATCTTTTTGAGTATCCACGGGGAGGAGGGGCTCTAAAGAGAATTTCTATCGCTTCCTGGAGGTCTGTGGGAAAAGTGCAGATACGGTGGAAACGAATGATTTGTGATTTAATGATGCCTCGGAAAGTGTGTTTGGGGTGGTAACTGGATTTATGCAAAAGTGCGTGCGTATCAGTGGGTTTGAAGAAAATTTTAGTACTGAGGGAACTATGTGTTGGAGTGGATGGTGTAAGAAAAAGTGTGGTGTCCAGGAAATTGACTGAGTGAGGGTCAATTGTGGATTTCAGTTTAATTGTAGTGTGGTGTGTGTTGAGTATGTTCATAAAGTCAGTGAATTGGTCTAGTGTGTGAGTCCAGGCGCCGATGATATCATCCAGGAAGCGATAGAAAAAGAGGGGTTTCAGGGGACATTTGGCTAAGGCTTCTTGCTCCCACTCGCTCATAAAGATGTTGGCATATGCGGGGGCGAATCTCTGGCCCATGGCAGTTCCATGGATTTGTAAAAACAGTTTGTCGTCGAATTCAAAGTCATTATGGGTTAAGCAGATTTCTAAGAGTTGAAGTAAAGTATTGTCTGGGCGTGTGGGATCTGGAAATTGAGTAAACTTGTGCTGTACTGCTTGAAGGCCTGAGATGGTGTCTATGTTTGTATAGAGACTGTCAACATCGATGGTGAACAGGTAAGTATGGTTGGGAACTGCCATGGGCCGGATTTTATGTATGAAATCATATGTGTCTTGTATGTATGTGGGGTGTTTAGTGGAGAGGGGATTAAGAAAATAAAAAAAAAAAAAAGAAATGTTATAGGTGGTGGAACTACAATCTGAAACTATAGGTCTACCAGGAGGGACTGCGAAGGGAATTGTCCATGAGTCAGGTGGCTTGTGGATTTTGGGGAGAAGATAAAAGGCGCGGGGTCTGGGTTGGTCTGGTCCGATCAGGAAATCAAATTGTTTTTGGTTATGGAATGATTGGTATATAGTGAGAGGACCAGATTGCGAACTTTTCTTGTGCTTTGGGTTGAAGGGATTGAGTGATGGGTTTGTAATGGAGTGGGTTGGAAAGTTGCCTGTTGGCTTCTAGGAGGTATTGGTGAGTGTCTAGAATAACTATTTTGGAACCCTTGTCGGCTGGTTTAATGATGATGTTTGGGTTGTGGCAAAGTTGGAAAATTGCTCTTTTTTCTGCTGGGGAGATGTTGGGGTGGCTGGAGTCAAAAAGGGCGGGAGAGATAGGTGGACAGGGAATGGAGATCTTGCCTAATAAGGGTACGTAGTCTCCCATCCACCTGGGAAGAGTCAGGTTCCCAGGTGGAGGGGAGAGTGAAAGGGACGGGCTCACGGTGGGGTTTGTGTTTAAAATGATCATGTAATTTCAAGCGTCTATGATAACCATGGATGTCCCTTCGCAGTCCCTCCCGGTCCTGGCTGGTAGGTGTGGGAATAAAAGAAAGACCTTTTTCTAGAAGTGCAGTTTGTACAGGGGAGAGAATAAGGGACTTGGACAAGTTGAGGATGAGGGAGTCAGTGTGAGGTGAAGTGTGATTCAGGGTGTGTGAGGGTGTGTCCTGATTTAGGGTCTGTGAAACGTTAAATTTAGTTGTGAGCACCAGAAGTGGAGGATTTTGGAAGCTACTTCTGGGGTCCAGTGGATGTGATCAAGTGTGGTGGAAAATTGATCTGCTGGAAGTGGTTGGAGGTGGGGAGGTGGGTGGTGATGTAGCGGTTAATCTCGGTGAGATTGTACTTGTAGTGTGGGTGAATAGAGGGGGAAAAGTTGATGACCGGGACATAAATGTTGGCGTTGGGGAAAACTTTGGTGGCCAACTTAAACATTTTGTGAAGTTGTTTGTTGGTGGTGGCCTTAGCATTGTGCTCTCTGTTGTTGGTACCCACCGACAGGACTAACAGCTCAACGGCTTCTTGTGGGGAAGTTTTCTCAAGTAACCGGTTCATGTGGTTGGCTGTGGCACCTGGGTAACTGTCTATCTGTATGTTGGGATATGGATGAGGGGGAATACGGGCCAGATTGGAATCGCCTATGAATAATATGGGTTTGTTAGGTCTGATGTGCCACTCCTGAAGTCTATTGTTGGACCATTTGTGATAGGTAGGAGAGAAGAGGGGGAGAGAGAGAAGTGGGACTGTAGGAGTCCGAAGAAGAGGAAGGGGCCTAGGGGACAGGGGTTGTGTAGAGTGTGGTGTAGGTGAGGGTTTGTGTAGAGGTAGGGGGGAGGGAGTAGGAGCCCCAGACAGTTCTACACCTGTGGAGACAACAATGGGTTTAGTTGTAGAGGAAGCTTAACCAATCAGCATGCAGCTCCCTGGTAACGTTGACAACAATAAACACAATTATCAGACGTTACTAGATGAAGACCACTAACTGCTTTTACAGCTCATAACTGATTGGAAATATAGGTAAATATTTGATCTATAACGATAAATTAACCAGTTGTAAAGATTTAAAGACATGATCATTAATTGTATTCACATGATTTATGATTTAGAAGAACAACGGAATAGTCAACAGAATAGAATGAACTTTCAACTGTAACAACTGTTACTTGTGCTCAGAACCAAACAGTGTCAGAGTACCGATACAGTGTATTATTGAAGTGTTCCCTTAATTTCTTTTAGTAGTATACATGCTCACTGGACCCAATTCTTTCCAACCAACCAACCAACCACCTCCTACCATCACGCTAGCAATCACACATGTAATTAATACTTCACTAGCTTCTGGAACATTTTTCCCACTGCTTTTAAACTTGCTCGGGTAACGGCTGCTTAAAAATCCATCCCTTGCTCCCTCGCAGAGTGAACTATCGCCCAGTCTCACTCCTCCACATTCCTTTCCAATTTCCATTTCCCAAACAAGTTAGTTTAATCTGTGTCAAAAGCCTTACAATTAGCCAGAGCAGCAGCTCACTCCTCTTGTTCAACTTATCAGCTGCTTTTGACACTGTCATCTACCCCAGCCTGCGGGTTGTGTGTGTGTGTGTGTGTGTGTGTGTTTGCTTGCCTGCATGTGTTTGTTTTATGTATCTGTGCATGTGTGTGTGTTCACTTGTGAGTGGGAGTGTAGGGGTAATGGGGTGTGGGTGTGTTTGTGCATGTGTGTCTGTACGTGTTTGTGTTTATGTGTGGCCGTGCATGTGCTTGTGTGCATGCCTGTGTGTGTGTGTGTATGTGTGTGAGTCTGTGCATACGTGGGTGTGTATGCCTACATGTCTACTGTGTGTGTGTATGTCATTATGTGTGTGTGTGTTTATGCGCATGTGTGTTTATGCGTGTGTGTATATGTGTGTGTATGCGTGCGTGTGCATACCTGTGTGTGTGTCTGCTTTTGTGTGTGTCTGTGTGTTAATGTGTGTGTGTGTGTGTGTGCATGTATCTTTATGTGTGTATTTGCGTGTGTTCATGAGTGTGTCTGTTCCTTACAAAGAAAATAGATTATTTACAGTAAAAAACAACTGATAAAAGAGCATTAGACAGAAAAGCAACTTTCAATATGAAAACAAGCCAAACAAGTTAAATACCAAGCTAACGGAAAGACAAGAAATATTGCTATACTTTAAACAATTGTGACTTGTTTATGGCATGTTTATAAAGGGACAGCCTGAGACAGTAGAGTGGGGCAGCACTTTCTGGGAAATTACTGATTACTCTGCGGTTGCGAAATCTCTACATGCTGCCTTGCCAAGTTTGGGAAGCTGACATATGAGTAAATGAGATGTGTTTTTGAAAATCTCCAGTGTACTTTTTTAATTTTAACTTAATTTCAAGTTTAATCCTAACTCAATTCTTTAAAATAGTTGAATGGTGTGTGTGTCAGAGAGAAAGAAAGAGAGAGATAAATTGATGCTATTTTTAATCGGCAAGTGTCTGTTTAATGTCCGAATGGATGAGGATTTACAGAAACTCTTAAAGTCTTGCACAAGCATGTGTGCTTACTAATGTACGTACACACACAGAGCTAGTTTCTAAGGCTTATACTAGTTATGTCCTCATGAGTTTTACATTTTGTTGCTCACTGTCCACCCTCCACGTTGGACAGTCTTTCTCTCTCTCTCTCTCTCTCTCTCACACACACACACACACACACACACACAGAAAAGTATACAGAATACCACCATTGTTATGTTCTTTTGAAGCATTTTTAGGCCCTACTCCAAAGACCATCATCCGTTCTCTACTGAGCTGGGTTAAGGGTATTGTAATCTTTCCTTTCTGTGTATGTGTGTGCTGCCCCTGGCTGGGATAAAATGGTATTGCAATTGAGTGTGTCTGTGTCACATAACTTAGACCTCAAATCGGTCAGGCACACCTAAATTAAATACAAAACCCTTGCATTAGCCTTAAATATGCATATATTTTCAACTAATTAGTGGAGCACTGAAAGTAGACAAATGCAGGCCTCTATGGTTATCACTCTGACTGGTCAGAGGTAGCCATGGAGCACATGATCTCCGTATTCAAGTATATAAGCAATTATGAAAGAACAGTTTCTGCAAGAATTCAAAGTATCATTTAAAAAAAAATAAACTAGGTATATAATGATCAATTTGATAGCAGCACACAAAAAAAATACTGTAGCTTATGTGTAAAGAGCTAAATTACCTAGATTGTGGTAGATCTTGTTGTAATTTACACCAGTTACCACTACAAGACAACTGAAACAACACAAATAAACAGGGGGTCATTCCACATCAATTCAACCAGGGCCCACGCACTTAGGTCTCAAAAAATTCTGAAATAATTACCAAGTGTCCCTATGTTATCCAGGAGACACACTGTAAAATTACTCTTATGTAAGATCAATACTTTCCAAGATACAGCCAGTTTTACAGGGGGAGGGGGCCCACAGCGCAAGAACTAAACCGTGTAGGAGGCTCAAATTTTGCATTCTGGTACATAAATAGGAATAGTATGTAGCAAAATCGTCACGTTTGGTCTGGTTGATCCTGCATGGTCATAGCTGTCCCTCAAAGTTGATCAAAATTTTATTGGATATTTGTACTCAACATAGGCTCTTGATTTATTTTCCTTACTGAGATAAGTAGAAACACTCTCACAAAAAGCAATGAACAGAAAATAAATCCCTTCAGGGTCTGAACAGCAGACCTCACAAGTCTATGTCTTCTGAAGGCCTAAACAGAGCCCAGCCAAAAACTCCAATAACATTTTGATCAACTTGGACAGCTATGACCATGCAGGATTATCCAGACCAAACATGACGAAATTGCTACATACTATTCCTATTTGCCTTGTGCATGCATGACTTGACATTTTGTAGCCAATATTTCTGTCTAACTAGGGGTTTTTAGGGGTGCTGAATCTATCCCAACCATTAGTTTTGAGTAAAAATGACCCCAGGTCCATAAAAAATCTAACAAACCACATCCAACTCCCCTGCACTCCCTCACTCCTGTTATCATCTGGCTGGTTGATGTACTGACAGGAGTTACCATGACAGTTCCAACAAGCAGAAATACATACGACACCTTGCAGCACCTGAGAGTGTCACAGTTGCCTGCACAGTTGCAGCTGACAAACTTCAGAAAGTAGTCCGGTGCAATGGGATCTGGTGCATAACCATATTCTCCTTGTTTCCATCTGTAGCAAAGTGGTTGGTTGCCATATATAAACTACCAGAGCAGGCTATTCAAGTAAATGAACATAGAGGCTGTCTCCGTCAATAAATAGTTTATTTGTTTGTAGTCCTTGTCTTATCATTTTCTTAGAAAGTTTCTTGTTTTTTTTTCTTTAAAAAGAGAGAGAGTACAGGATACACATAACAATAACAAAGGAAAATACACACAGCCAACATAAAAACAAATAAACAGACACAAATGCCCCCAACTCTTAAGTAATATGGGCCCAGACCCACCCACTACATCTCAGTCAGACCACAACCTCTATAGAATCAAGCTGGGAAGTGATGGACTAAGCTATAAGTCACACAAGGTTACTTCGAACTACACACCATTCTATCTAAGGAAGTAATTTCATCACACGAGGATACACAGCAATTGTCAACCCACACTAACAGGTGCTCACACAAAGCAGGCTACTACACAGGTTAGGCTGACTAGATGAAGTTCAGTAGGCCGCAGGCCTTAGATGGACAAAGGGAGAAGAACGGGGCAAAATATATAAGAAATTAAGAAAACCCAAAACAAACCAAAAAAAACAGACAGAGCTCCTGCCCGTATGAAGACGCACGCGCACACCCCCACACACAGACACGATATCAACAACCCCAAACTAAAAGAAAAACATGATACTAGATACTAGAACTACGATACTAGAACTCAAACAAAACACGGAGAAAACAGTGGTCAGAACCCCTTGCCCACAATTCGAAGGCCTTAAAAAGTCAATGACCGGTCATCACAAGAGGTGAGCCGAGGTAGGAGGGGGACAGGCTTTCGGCATACTCTTGCACAGCTGGCGATGAATGCTAACACTACTGGCTGCCACCCAGAGTTTGTCTGAAGCGATTCACGCTCAACGACCGATGTACCGCTAGCAATTCCAGCCTTCCGACGCCGGCAACACGTTACAAACAAATGACGCCGGAAGACCGTGTTTTAAACAGGAAGACATTTGTTGCTCATTGTCCGTCCCACCCCCAGATGCACACAATCCTCCTGGCAGCTGTGAAAAGTTCACCCGACTACATATCCACACTCAAAAACATCTAGTGATGGACTTTGTAGCAGTAGCCAATCTCAGATATGCCCGCAGAGAGTGCTGTGCTGAAGCTCCTGTAGTCTGAGGTAGTTTCTAAGGCTTGATACTAGTTATGTTGTCCTCATGAGTTTGAACATTTTGTTGCTCCCTGTCCACCCTCCACGTTGGACAGTCTTTTCTCTCTCTCTCTCTCTCTCTCTCTCTCTCTCTCTCTCTCTGTCTTTCTCTCACACACACACACACACAGTAACACAGTAATACACACACACACACACACACAGGAACACACACACACACACACACAGTCACTATGTATCTATGCACACTGACTCTCTTACAAACACATTCACATTTTTTATGGATTTGGAGTCATTTTTACTCAAACCTAATAGCTGGGATAGATTCAGCACCCCTAAAAAACCCTAGTTAGACATCTCAACAGCTAATATTGGTCAAACAAAATGTTGTTGGATAAACTGGGAGGTGTTACTATACACCTATAGGAACAGATAGTTAAAAAAAGCTATTGGTAAGAATTTTTGAAAAGATTGGCGAAAAAAATGCCCAACTTTCCCTAACTAACTGTACATCTTGAAGTTAAAGACAATCCATAGTAGGCTCATTAGTGACAGCAGGCACAAAACTTTGTAACAGGGTGTGTTACAGTAGCCAGCTTAATCAATCATATTGATCAGAGATTCATTACAAACTGGTACATTACAAAGCGGTACGAAATCTTACCGAAACCAGTCCTGCACATTCTCTCCGCAAAAATAAATCACACTTGTCAATTTGTGTCCATCTCCTACTCTTGCAACTTTTGTGTATGTAAATGGTGTGTGCGTTTGCTTTTGTGTATGTGTGTGCTTCTCTGTGTGTGTTTTCGCTTGTGAGTGTGTGTGTGTGGGGATAAAAGTGTCTACTAAATGAATAAATGTGCTCTTTATAGAAAAGTTGGCGCTTGGCAGCAGCTCGAGCAAAACATGTCATACCCCATACCTCATTTGTGTGTACTAGCACCCCCCACCAACCTATCCAATAGATCTGTTCAGGATGTATGGGGACACATCAAAGAAAACACAAATATTATCAGATAGGCCAAGGGCTAGAGAGAAGTTGAGATCCTTTGCAGCGACAAGGTCGATGTTATGGCCACGAGTATGTGTTGTAAATGTAAATCAGGTTTCTCTGCCAAGTATACTTGCGTATACAAGGAATTTGTTCCCTGCATTTATCCCGTCTGTGAATTAGTGAACACACAAAGCCCACAGTGAGGTGAAGCACAAACTAACCCGAAACAGTGAGCTGCCTTGCTACAGCGGCGCTCGGGGAGCAGTGAGGGGTTAGGTGCCTTGCTCAAGGGCACTTCAGCCAGTAGGCCACGACTGCCCCACCCTGCCTTACCCTATGTTAGGTTGAAGGTATCAAATAGATATGTAGTTAAACTCTATGGCTGACAACAGTTCACCTAACTCTTTAAGAAAAATGTTAGCTAAATGTTTTGGAGGCCTGCAGTCAGTAGAGGAGAACATGACATTTACTCATCACATTGTTATCATCACATTACATTACATTACATTACAAGGCTATAATGCATTGGGTAATCTTATGTTTTAGACCACTTTCTCCCTGGAAAATAACTAAATCAACAATATAACTTTGAATTCAGCTTGGAAAATATATTATTGAAATCACATAACACTTTTAACCCTTAAGAATGTACTGTAACTATCCATAAAAGTGTAACGTCACACTTTTGTGTTTGGAATGTTGCTATTCCAATTGCTGCTTAATGGTCTACCACTTGCTAGTTAACATTAAACAACATTAACAACAGTACATTCTCAAAGTCAAAGATGGTCATGTATGTGTGGTCCGACTACACATGACAAATCCAGGAATGTGGCAAGTATTGGGAAGATGTTTACTTACAGGAGGCTACAAAGGTTGCTAGCTTCACTGACATTTATTGCCATAGGATATTAAAGGCTAATCTTAAAAATTGACAAACATTTAGAAATTGTCCACTAAGGTTCAGTAATCCATTCAATGACATATTGTGGCCTTAATGATGCAATCAAGCAGTACATTAGGGCCGAGCCAAACTAATTACACTGGCAAGGGATTCACTTTTGTTTTGTATGTGAAACTGAACCAAAACAGAGTGCGGAAAACATGTGTTCCTTTTGGCAGGTGTAAATAAACACCAAACATTACAAACAGGTTTTAACACCCCTGATTGCCTGTGAGAAGTTAATGAATCCCACTGCTCAGGTAAGTGTGAGAGGGTGCTGAGGGAGTCTGGCTATCGACTGACTGAGAAAGGACACATGCTTGCATCATTTCACAACTTTGGATTTTTTCCACTCAATGAGATGAGTTTCTTTCTTTCTTTTTTTTTTTTAGTCCTCACTTTTGCCATTCTCCCACATTTGACCATTGCACAAAATGCTAACATTGCCCCACAACACAGCACTGAATCTCAACACAAAACTGAATCGGCTGCTGGAGTATTATTATGCTATACATAAATACAATCTCCATATTCTTCACATTTCTACAAAGTACCTAATATTTAGGGCCCGAGCACCGACAGTGAAGGGCCGGGACGGCCTTGCGCACTGAGGTGCAAAGCCCTTTTTTTGTAAGGATTATTCTTCATCTTCCCTTGTTTGGGTACACATGTCAGTCGTTGCACCCGCTACTCAGGGACAAAGGCTTGGCCCCGGGTGTGGCCCAGGGACTCGCTAGCCTCTCCCTCTGATCCTGTGGTTGGCATATACTTTCAGCTACACACACCAAATTTGGTAGTTATGTGTATCTCCCCAAGATGAACAGCTTTTGTATGTACAATGCATTAGCCATGCCCAACAGGAAGTGAGGTATTTTGGGATTTTGTGCACACTAACATATGATGAATTGTGATGCCAAAAGAGGTGATTCCAATGGGTGAAAACTCAGGAAATTTGGCACACACATCAATTGGTACAGTGAATACACAGGGATAAAGGCTTGGCTCTGGGCATGGCCCAGGAACTCCATAGCGCCCCCTTATGTCACTGTGACTTGTGGTTGGCATATAGTTTCAGCTACAGCTTTGGTAGGTGTATGTACCTCCCCAAGACAAACAACTTTTGTATATACATGGCATTAGCCATCAGGGGTGCTGCTGGGGGGGGGGGATGATTCTAAGGGCCCAGCACTGACATGGGCCCTCACCTAGGCAGTGGCATAACTACCAATGGTGCAGTGCACCGGAGCGCCCACTACCACGTTCCCGACATGGGCCCCCTCCCGTCATTGCTTCGGCCCACCACTCAACATCATCGTTAGTAAGATTTCGTGGTGGTAGTTCTCAGATATCTGTTTTTTTCTCGCAACTTCAATAGTGTGAGGGATGACAGCTATTTATACCACTCTCTTGCCCTGTAACTATTAGTCATGGTGACCCTATGTGTATGTGTATTTTTTTTGTATTGTGTTTACGTTCAGATGTTACAACATACAATGTGACATAGAAGTAAAACAATTACGTTCCGTGATATCATTTGTTCATTTGATATTCAATTGAGAATCCAAAATGAAAAAAATACTTGTTATTTCATTATTTGTTTTAGCCTGGCCATTGGCCATCCCCTTGGTACGCTTCACTTTTACAAGGGTCTGGGATCTCGGCGCTCGATCGTGAAGTAAGCTACATGCTTACCAGAAATTGCGTGCGCTGTATACAACAACCATTCCCCACCAGAGCGAACAAGATGGATGTAAATGACCGATGCCGGCTTTGCGATACAAATTTAAGTTAGAGTTAGTGGAAGAATAGCAAATAGCAGATTACTATTCAACAGTAAGGTTGAAGATAACATATTGTAACGCCGATGAAAAATTAGGAGACGGGGAGGCTGATATATCGTTCCAAAACTCCGGCAATTTATTTCCTATAGATGTACAGGCTAGTGCACGGGCAACAGAGGTGTCCATTACAAAACAACAAACTGATCGCTGATAAATCAAGGTGTCAATCACTCGTCATTCACACTCATCGGCCAACAACACAATGCCACACAACTCACTCGCACGTAATCCACACTACGCAACACTGAGCACCGACAGATCTAGACCAAGGAAGTGACTTCGGATTGACTTCTAGGTCACAGAAATCGGAAAAAATAAATACCAAAATCAGTTTCGGCCCTGAGGCTGTTTTTTAAATCGTTATACTCTTGATCTGACCATGAAATTGAGGCAGCCATGGCCTACTGGTTAGCGCTTCGGACTTGTTATCAGAGGGTTGCCGGTTTGAACCCCGACCAGTAGGCACGGCTGAAGTGCCCTTGAGCAAGGCACCTAACCCCTCACTGCTCCCCGAGCGCCGCTGTTGTTGCAGGCAGGTCACTGTGCCAGGATTAGTGTATGCTTCACCTCACTGTGTGTTCACTGTGTGCTGAGTGTGTTTCACTAATTCACAGATTGGGATAAATGCAGAGACCAAATTTCCCTCACAGGATCAAAAGAGCTTATATACTTATACTTCAATCAAAAGCCTGAAAAACAAAGCGTAATTTGTTTGTTTGTTGTATCACATTAATAAACAAATAATGAAATAACAAGCCATTTTTTTTTTATTTTGGATTCTCAATTGAATATCAAATGAACGAATGATACACGGACCAATTACCTGCGACTTATTAAATGCATTTTTTTATTGTCAAATTTAACAAAGGAACAAGGCCTGCTGGGAATGTGAAAATGTGTTTATCCAATGATCTTACTTCCTGTCATTTGTGATTACGTTATGTTGTGAAGCTACTTCTGGATGTGAAGATTAAAATAACACTTACCAACTGTCCCCCTACCAGCTCCTCTAGAAGGAAAGTCTGTATAACACAGTGTTTCTCAAACTTTTTCAGACCAAGGACCAAAAAGAGTAGTACCTACTTCAAAAGTAGCCTATATTACACAATAGGCCAACTCACTGAACCACCTTGCTTATTTGTCTTTGCACCTTGCTTATTGTGTCAGAGGATTAATATAATTTAAACTGGCATAGTTTACATAGGCAATATTGCAGAATTGTTTGGATTTACATAGAAGTTGGTTCAATATTGCATCTATACTATATTTTACCACGTCTACTCGCGGACCACTTGGGATAGTTTGCGGACCACCAGTGGTCCCCAGACCACACTTTTAGAAACACTGGTATAAGGCATTATCTTCCGGCAATAGACGTCATGCTCTGTGTGAGATCTCAGTCTTCTGTGAGATTAACAGTCTTCTGTAATAAACTCCGGGTTTGTTAACTATTGCATTGCATTAGATTGCATTCCGCATGCTGCACGCTCTATTTCTATTTCTGCTTGTTTGTTGCTAAAGGAGGAGGACGCACACAACTGAAACCGCCATGGAAGCACGAGCACCTACTGGAGCACCTCCCGTTATCATAGATGACCAACCCGACGATAGTGGTGAACTCGGTGAGGAGGGTAGTGGTGAAGATAACGTCATGCACCCGTGGCCATATTTGCAAGAAATGTTTTTGTACATTGGCAGCTTTCTGTGAAGCTGAACACTCCGCTACTTGCCTCAGGACTTGTCTTGAGTCCAAGAAGAGTAAGACTATATCAGGCCCGGGGTGTAATCGGGAGAATCCGGAGAATTCCCGTTGGGCCACTTCACTTTTGGGCCGGTCAAGGAAAAAATATTGACATTTGTCACGTTAGTCTATCTTTTCTTAAAGTAGGACACGTTCCGCATTCTGTGCATGACACCAATGCAATGCCTCTGCATGGGTTACCTACGTGAGGGAGTTCTCCCCTCCCAAAAAGAGTTGGTTGGGTCCATATAGCCCGTCTTTTCCAAAAAGTTTCCTAAGATACGGATAGCTGAGCAGGCCCTACAGTAGACACAAGCGTCAGGAAGGATGGATGGTAGAAACAGGCCAGGAGAGACTGAGCAGCAGATCAACCAGTCGACCACTGACAATTATGAGCCTGAAATTAGTGATGAGGAGGCCATGACTACAAGGATAAGTAGAGAGGATAAATTAAAGTTATTTAATGTAAGAAAAAGCAATTACCCTACATGATAAACCTATATGCCTTGTTTGCTCAGAAGAGGGTGTAGTAAAGGAGTAGGCTAAATTACCAAACAACAATATAGCCTAGCCTACCCATGCAAAAAACATGTAGCCTAAACATTAGTTCAATATGCCTCTTTGTGGAAGCGTGGGATAGGCTACATTTCAAAGGCTTTCTTTCTTTCTTTCTTTCTGTTTTTTTTTTAACTTGTGGAATAGTGGAATATTTTTTGTTAACTTCTCAGTTGAAGTAAATAACCTTTACACATTTGTTGAACCATGGTACTAATAAAAACTACAGGATAGAGCTGAAATGTTGCTTAATTTATCCAATTTCCACCACTATGGAAAACGTGGGCCGGTCTTGAGCCTGAAACTCCCGGGCACTGAATTCTGGCAACTTTGAAAACCAGCTTCTTTTGAAGATGAACAGACACCTTTTTAGTTTCAACTAATGACTGGCATATTAGCAGCTGCTGGACATAGGTGGCCTGTGTGTGTGTGTATGTGTGTGTATGTGTGTGTGTGAGAGAGAGAGAGAGAGAGAGAGAGAGAGAGTGAGATGGTGACCTGGGGAGTAAGCCCTAGAAATGCTCATACCAAATGACCAAAATGTTCTCCCCACCAGCAGGTCATTTTTTTTTTTTTAAAGAAATAAGTTATTTATTTTTCATTTTTACCTGAAGTTCATACAAAAGTGAAATTTGTGTTTCTGTTTTTTTTTTGATGTCAGCTCTAAAAATATGCTGTTTGTTCTTTGAACTTAAGAAAATTGTGCCTGAAAAGTCATAGAAAAGAATGTGAATATGCTTTATGCTTTACTATAAGAAAGCCAAAATAAAGTTCACAATAAAAATATTTACTTCAAATACTTAAGTACATTAAATGCCAGAAAATTACTTTTCATACTTAAGTACAGTATATATCAGATACTTTAAGACTTTTACTTAAGTAATATTCTAAAAGGTAACTTTGACTTCTACCAAAGTCTTTTTCTAGTACGATACTTGTACTTTTACTCAAGTATTGCTTTCTAGTACTTTATACAACACTGTAAATAGCCCTTCAGCGCTTGTACAGGGTTACAGGATTTTGAATTCATGGGCCGGACTATTTGGGGGGCAGCCGTGGCCTACTGGTTAGCGCTTCGGACTTGTAACCGGAGGATTGCCAGTTCGAACCCCGACCAGTAGGCACGGCTGAAGTGCCCTTGAGCAAGGCACCTAACCCCTCACTGCTCCCCAAGCGCCGCTGTTGTTGCAGGCAGCTCACTGTGCCGGGATTAGACTTCACCTCACTGTATGTTCACTGTGTGCTGAGTGTGTTTCACTAATTCACGGATTGGGTTAAATGCAGAGACCAAATTTCCCTCACAGGATCAAAAGAGTATATATACTTATACTTTTACTGTACAGGGTTACAGGATTTTGAATTCATGGGCCGGACTATTGCATGAGACCCCGTGTAGGCTACATGAATTTGTTTGTAAGTTTGTTTTAAACATTCTAGAGACTGTTAGCAACCCCTTTTAATGTCAGCATGCCATGACAATAAAGTGAGTTCAGAGTGGTGAGTTTTTAAATCTTGAAATTCTAAAATACGCAGCCAGACCCAACTTGCAGGTTAACACAACACATGTAGCCCAGAGGCGAACTCTACTCCCACAACAAATCTGACAAAGTTATGTATCACTAAATTATGATTGCAAATACAAATATTCACCTGAAACATTCTTGCTCTTGCTCAACCATTGCAAGCAGTGAAGGGGGGTTTGTGTGAATGTACAGAAGCACAGATACTATACAGTCCATCTGATCAACAGGTATGTTCCTGGACTCAATTTTATACACTGACCATTTTCTCACCCATTCATTTCTAATGGCCAGTAATTTTTGACAGGGAACACAATGGGTGCTCTAAAGTTAAATAAAACACCCACATTTTTATGAAAGTGATCAAAATGCGCCCACAGATGTGTTAACTTAAATCATGGAGCCTCATGATAGTCAGAATAAGTGAACAACTTTTTTGAGAGAAAATAATTGTCAATTGGACAAATTTGACCGCAAATACAACATGAGGGTTAAACACAAGTCAGTTAAACTATTTCGCATCAGAATTTACATTGAAATAAGAGGAACCTGGATGAAGTATTGTAAGGGTGATAATTTGCTTGATTGAGACTTTAAACCATGGGTAAAATAAAGCATATATTATTGGGTTCATGCAGGAGTTGATATACATAATCCATACAACATACTTCAATAGAAAATGATTGAATGATTGAGTGGCAAACTCAAAAAAGCTTAACATATATGGCATGTAGCAGAGCAAATAAACTGTAACAAGGACCCCTATTGTTTTTGCAGCTTTACGGCTGGATTTCTTACTTCTTATTGTGTCCTTGTTACTAGCCCTTTGTCTTTCTGTAACAGAGTTAATCACCTTTGTATGATACTTAGCAGCACAGAATATTTTCATATTTAAAATTATAACCGTGGAACAAGGCATTATGAATGACACAAAAACATCAACAATCCATGAGAAACTGAATGTGAGCAGACACTCTCCGTGACATGTCCTGTGAGGCTCCATTTCAGTAAGGTGGTCATAAAGCAGGAAGAAACTATAAAGGACACAAAAAACCCAGCTAAGAACAACAATTATAACTACTTTTTTGTGTGTGACTTTCAATGAGTACCTTAAAGGATCACTGACAGCAATGAAACGATCAATGGAAACTAATACAAGGCTGCACAGAGATCCCAAAATAGCCACTAAAGAAATGAACGGGAGTATTTTACACATCATGTCCCCGAAATACCAGCATGTTTCAATTATTAGCGACCCATCCGTAGGCATGACAGTCAGTCCGATCAAAAAATCTGCCACAGCAAGAGAGAGAAGGAACAGGTTGGTTGGAGTGTGAAGCTGCTTGAAGTGAGAAATCGAGATGATCACCAGCAAGTTTAGAAACACGGTAGACACAGATATTGATGACAAAAATATGTACATGATGATGTATAATGCCTGTGGCTTGGCAAACTTTGCACATGAAGAGTTCAGGGCTGGATAACAGTGATCAGTTCTCAAGTGGGTTTCCATTGCTGTGTATGGCGGAGGCTGGTTGTCCTGAAGATGATGTTGTCCCACCTTTCTACTGAGTACTCCAGACACTGACTTTGTATTTATATGTTGATGAAACAATGGCAGCTTATTAGATCTAGAATTGTGTTCTATTAATAACAAAGACTGGCCCACCCAAAATGATCAAACGTAATGGCATGTCATTGCAGTTCCTGTAAGTGCAATGTCATGTGCCCAAATACTTCAGTCCGTATAGTGTATTTTATGCTATTATGTAAGTTTTTTTAATTGCATGTGAGTACAGGTATTCACTTTCATACTAACTTCCTAGTTTGCCATTATTTTATTATTAACACTGCATACTAATGGCATGGCCTTGCATGGTAACTGTCTACTTCTCAACGAAAAGTATTTAGGGCCCGAGCACCGATGGTGCAGGGCCGGAATGGCCTTGCGCACGGAGGTGCGAAGCCCTATTGTTTACATAGATAGATAGATAGATAGATAGATAGATAGATACTAATAGATTCATCCCCGCAGGGGAAATTCAGATGTCCAGAAGCCGTGTTTTCTACCAACAAGCATTCACACTGCAATACACTCATAAAAACCCTGATGACAACAGTTAATAAAATAAAATGAGTCCCAAAACAAGCTACTTTCATTACCATCGCAACCACAGTGTCATGCAGCGGGTGGCTTCTGTTACTGAGGATGGATTTCATTATGCTCCTCATCAGGGTCGGACTGGGAACAAAATTCGGCCCTGGCAATTTTCTCATGGACCGGCCCAGCACTGATTCCCCCATAAATAACAAACACACAGTATTATGCTGTAGCAACACTTCATAAACTGAACCCAGACATTTAGATTTGGACCTATAGCCTAATCACAATAACACGGGGGTCTGGGGATGTCTCTCCGGGATTTTTTTTCTAATTCTGGTTGCTAATCACACCATTTTAAAGTGATGTGAGAGGGACAGGATTCAGGGATAGGCTACTAAAGACAGGCTTCTGTCTATCTCACGTCATGTTACCGCATGCATTAAACCACATGACACTGCTTGACTAAATGAAAAATAGGCTACTGAACATGGACATCGTCATAGTTGACAGAAATTACGTTTTGTGTCAACATTTTGTAGAAACACAACCACAGCCTTTATTTGGTGCTCCTTTACTTTGGTTATAGTCCGCGATTCACATTAACTGTAGGCTATCACCACAAGTGTATAGGCCTACCAAACGTTTTAGCCCACGTGTGTGCCATCATCACATTTTGCAAAATTAGGCTACCTTTGTTACTAACCTACCAGTTGATACTTTTTACCTGCATCGACTCGCATTTGATTGTGCATCTAATGTAACACTCGGTGGAGAGACTTCCACTTACCAAGTTTCGCTTTCACTGTCTTTGTGAGCTAAAAGTTAGGCTATGCCTAGGCCTACTATATAGGAAATACTTTGAAGTTCCTTTTGAGTAGGATGAATGCATCCGATGGTGCAGGGCCGGGACGGCTTTGCGCACCAAGGTACGAAGCCCTATTGTTTTTGTAAGGATTATTATTATTATTATTATTATTATTATTATTATTACTCTCATTATTTTCTTTTATTGGGACCTGACTATGCCAAGATGTCTCTGGTGTTAAATTGTGAAGGAATTTTTGATATGTTGTAATACGGTATGATTTTAATATCTCGCCACATAAACTGGAAATGTGTCAAAGTCACAGTGCATGGAATGAATGGTCTGTCACTTCTTAAGTTAATAGATATTATGATTATGATGATATCCAGACACCCAATGTGCCTGCCTGGCATAGCGCCACCACCTGGAAATGTGCCAGAAATGGGCAATGCCTTAACTGATTAATCTGAAACTTTATAAAATATTAGATATCATTATTGTGATGATATTCACATGTGTTGCTCACCTGCCTAGCATAGCGCCACCATCTGGCCAAGCAGGAAATGTGCCAAAAATGTTCTATGCTTTGACTGATTGATCTGAAATTGTACAAAATATTAGATATCATGATGATGATATTCATATGTCCTATTAACATGCCTGGCATAGCGTCACCAATTGGCGTTAGGTGTATATGACATCCAAACACCCAATACGCCTGTCTGTTGTAGCGCCACCAGCTGGCCAAAGTCAGAATAGTTTTTGGTATTTATTAACAAAATATTAGTTAATATAAATCTGATGATATCCACATGCCCAAACTGCCAACCTGGTCTAGCGTCACACCAGCTGACCAAACAGGAAGTGTGCCAGACATTGTGTGCCAGTTAATTGGTTGAAAACTTTCAAAAATATTGGATATTATTATGATGATGATATTCACATGCCTTGTGTGTGGTACCACCAACTGGAAGGGGTTTTTTTTCATTTATTTTGGATATTAATATTAGATTCATTACATTAATTCAGTTTAGGTGCATGTCAACTTACTAGTGTCCTGACTTCACACATCTACACTAAAACACACACACACACACACACACACACAAAGATACACACACACACACACAATCTGACACACAAAAAAGACATTGTTATTAACATGACCAGTCAAAAAACACACTAGTCTCACTACACACACACACTCTCTCTCTCTCTCTCTCTCTTTCTCTCTGTCTCACACACAGACACACACACACACACACACACACAGAAAAACACTGACCTGTCTGTTCATTGCAAACATAAGAAATATCTCACACACATACATGCACACACGCACACATACACATGCACTCGCATACACACATGCACACACACACACACACTGACACAAAAAAACGTTCTAATTGATGTCACTAGTCAAAAACACACACAGACACAAAGAGGCACATCATAAAAACCTACATATTTGGTCACCTAGTGAGTATCATCATCACAGTGTAAAACGTCACACCCAACAGGAAGTGAGTGAGTGTTTCCAATGTATAAAACAAAACAAATTGCACACACATCAGATATGTGCACTGACACTCACACCACATGTGGGTGCATTGTTGGTTTCCGAAATGGCACGGGTCGCAGAGCAACATGTGCTCGGGCCCGTCATGGCCGGGATGGCCCCCTTTCAAGTCCTTAAAGACTTGAACATCTAAACTTGCTAACATAAATTATGAATCAGCTTATTAACAACAGAGGACTTTTAGGGATGTGGAAGGAGGTTACAGATCTTTTCGTGTGGTGCACAATGTTTAGAATGTGTACAGTATGTGTGTGCAAAGAGTGTGCTTAGGGCGGCGCTTGGCTCTATGAATAGGGGGCGTTCCCCCACACCCTGTGTTCCTCTTCTTTTTCTTCAATATTTCCTTCTCCAGTTAAAGTATACCAACAAAATAAAATTTCTCTAGTCTGAAGGTCAGGGTCGACTACCTGGAACCTTCAGATCCTTGCTGTTTGGGGGTTATTCTGCCCACAGCAGGTCCACTATTCTAAATTAATCCAATCTTTCTTGTGATGTTCTGACCAAGATCCTTTTGTGGGATGGTACACAAGACTTCCAAATGCTGCTCTCCCAAGGACACTGTGAAGTCTGCTGGGGTCTTCAGGGGTGGTGTTGAAGATCAGATCAAAGGGCTGTCCCCCTTTTGATAAGCTGTGTCTTTCATCACACTTCTGTCCCATCCATCACACTTCTGTCCCAACCATGAGCCAGCGGGGGAAGTGAGACATGCGTCGTTAGGATGTTTCTTGGGTCTGCGACTTCAGAGTCTGTAAACAGATCTTGAAAATACATGTACTGTAGCTTGGAGCAAAAGGTTTTAGCTGTCATTCCAGTACTAATAAACAAAGGATCATTCAGTGGAGTTCAACATTTTTCAAAGATGACGTCAGCTGCAGTCAGGTCTGTCTTGACCTCTCAGTTATACCTCCAAACACGCAAACAATACAGTACATGAACTTTGAGGCTTGTGATGCCTCAGAACAGAATTCCTAGTAATAATGTAAACATTTCTTATGACAGTGGTAACAAAACATCTCATCCAAATAAATTAAACAGTGTTCTTGAGAAGTAAAGTTTCTTGAGGAGCCCAAGTCCTTCAACCTATAATGTAACAGGCTATTTACACACATCACCATCACCATTGTTAAAAACCATCAACCATCCCCCTTCGAATCGGTGGCACACCCTCGTCCACCAGATCCACCTCCGAAACTGATACCAAAACAAAGTACATGGTGAGGTTCTACTTGTAGACATCAAATATCATCCAGTGGTGGGTGGCTAGAAGCAAAGCTTGTAAATGTATGAAATAAATCATTACAAAACAAACAAACAAACAACATAAAAAAATGAAATAAAATAAACAACACAGCCAGGAAAGGGTGAAATGGGGATTATATAAAAATTATCCTCCTGTTATCTTAGCACCTATAATGGAATTGGGAAATCTGTAACCATATCATCTGAGCAACAAGTATTCCTAGTCAGGACAAACTGAAAAGGAAATCAAATGAAATAAACCGTAACATAAAAAAATAAAGGTGCAACAGAATAACAAAAATAAAATTTAAAGTCAAAGAGAATCAAATCAAAGAAATAGAAATTATATTAGTTACAACCAGCATCTGTATAGCCTAGGTTCTTTAAAGCAACAAAATTCTCTATGAGTCAAAAGAGTCTATGCTTTTAGACCGGAGCATACAACAAAACTCAAAACTCTCTATGAGTCAAAAGAGTCTATGCTTTTAGACCGGAGCATACAACAAAAACCAGTACATAACTTATCTTCAGCTTTAAGTGACTAGAGTAAAAATAAACAAAGTTTAAAATAAATAAAGTAATCATGAGTCAAACTTAGTATTACAGAGGGGAAAAGGAAGTGTGTAAAGGAACAGACAATAACCACTAGTTATATGCTCATTGCAAATGTTTACCATTGTGTGGAAAGATAAGGAAAGTAACAGTATTCAAAACATTATAAAAACAGGACCGTGATTGTACATCACCAAAGAAATTAAATCTGTGTTACATTTATAAAAAGTTCCCTTTGGTACAAAGCTATTACCATTGTAATTAAGTTTCCACATTCACACATGCTTTCCTGACTCCCCAACCCTGTTGGAAGCCATCTTTAATCATATCAGCCTTAGTTTTTGCATGCTCTATCTCGTCCCCAATCATAGCCATAGCAATCTGTACACTCAAAGGAACCTTAAGACATGAATCCTGTTTGTCCATATCGTGACCAGTTTCCACTATTCAAATAATTCAATTTAAACTTCAGATATCAATTCAATTTCAAACTAGTTGTAAATTTATCCAAATATCAATTTGTAAGCCAAAGATCTTTTTCATACATGTGTGCAGAGGTGGAAAGTAACGAAATACATTTACTCACGTTACTGTATTGAGTATTTTTTCTGTGTATTTTGTATTTTTTAAGTAGTTTATAAAATCGGGATTTTAAATTTTACTTGATTACATTTTGAGTGAAGCATTGTACTTCGCTACATAAAAAATCCCATCCGTTACTTGAGTAAAAAAAAAAAAGTTAAGACTAAAGAAAACAGAAAGGGAGAGAAAAGAAATCGCACCCTAAACCACTAGCCTAGTGATAATGATCAGCATGTAGCCTACAACAGGACATGAATCAAGCTGGCGCCATGCAGTCTTTCTGAAAGTGATGGAGATGGAGCTGGATCACGAGATGCATCAGATTACATGTGTAGCCTAACCTATGAAAGTGTATTTTCTGCTATTTCAATGGGTTGTCTCAGTTCGTTTTACCACTAATGATAGCGGAGATTTTCAAGCAAACACCATGGGATTTCATGTTTTGACGTTTGTGCTCACCTTTCTTTGGAAAGAAGTTTATTAGCAGTTGTTTCCCCTCAATTTGATGTCTCTCTCTTTAGCAAGGGAGAGTGAGAGTGACCTTAGACAGTTTTCACTGTTTTGTATACAAAATCCAAGTCAGTCAAACTTTAAATTTCGTCTGACATTCATTTTGACATTTAATTTGGAAGTTAAAATATTCAGGTAAAATAAATCTATGGTGGACATATATATATATATATTTTTCAGTAATTAGCTTAAACTTCCAGTGAGTCTATTCGAAATTTTCACCACACATTGTATTAACATATTGTAACGTTTGAAGGTTTCAGGACGCCAAGAGTTGTTCAGTGCAAGCTTTATTGGCTGAGAACGAGGGCAGGGACACAGACACAGAACACAATGCACACAGGGCAGGTCAAGAAGACACACACACTACACCAACAGGGGAGGTCGCAGCCCCCCACACAAAAAGGATCACACATGAGGGAAAACTAAAAGGGAAACATGTTACACTAAAGACACTAACTTTACACTTATAACTTAAGAGAATAACGACATAAACCCCCCAAATGTTTGCTCTCGTATCCCAGCATGCCTTTCGCGGGAGAACGCTAACACTGTCTTTTTGCGCCGACGCTACATAGCTCCCCCAACAAGCCATTGCCGTCCTCGGCAATGACCACGAGGTAGCCACATGCTAGCGTCGGCGCGAGTCGCCCGCCACTCTTTTTGCGCCGACGCTACAATATAAAAAATCCAAATGAAGAGTTATGTGTATTAAAGTGGAATGACACAGGAAAAAAGTATTGAACGTGCCTACTGAAATTTCTTCAATACTTTGTGGAAAAGCCTTTGTTTGTAAAGACAGCTTCAAGACATTTCCTGTATGACAAAACGTATTAGTCACAGTACTAACCCCATGCATTACTAGTAACTTTTACTTAAAGTACATTTTAAATGAACTACTTTTTACTTTTACTTAAGTACATTTTCAGATCGGTATTTTAACTTGTACTTGAGTAATATTTCATCAAGGTCTTGGTACTTTTACTTGAGTACAATATTTTCATACTTTTTCCACCTCTGCCTGTGTGACAGCCAGCAGCATATTCTTATACTATTGTTTCAGGTGAGAGACCCCAGGCAAGCAGTCCCCAATATAGTAGCATTTACAGGAGAGTGGCCCTTTTCTCCAACTACCCAAAATATGGCCTCAGAGAAGCCCAACTAGATCTCACTGAGACCACTTGTATACTTGTCAGTACTATGGCCATTTACAGAGCAAGAATGCTCTAACGCCCAAAATATGGCTTCAGAGAAGCTCAACTAGATCTCACAGAGACCACTCGTCAGTGCGTATGGCCATTTACAGAGCAGGAATGCTCTAACGCCCAAATGGCTTCCAGAGTGGGAGCCCAATATCCTCCAAGAGGTCAACTGTCAATCCTCATCAGGATGACTATGGGACTTAACTCACCAGAATCTCACCACCAGAAAACACAAATGCTCACCTTAAGAGTACTGTCAACCAGGATGATGAAGATCTTAGCAGACTGGAATCTCAGTAAATCCAAAATTGTAATCTCGGTGGAACCTCTAAAACTGATGGTAATTTTCATGTACCCCAGTTACCCCATCTTGAAACTCAGTCAGGATGAATGGTCAATCAGGAAACAGGCTTTATTCTTTACAATGATGTGCATCAAGGGAGAACCACAAGTTTCACCAAGAGGATTCACCCGTATCTCTAACTACACAGAGGTGTATACTAACTTTATGTTACAAACAAAAGAAGGAGTGACCTCTAGGTCCAACCCAGTTTGAATATGCAATAGAAAGGGAGGATGAGGATCAGGCCTTCATCAGGTCTGGTTAGCTTCTATTGTCTTTTAATTAAAACTATCCCCTTTCCTGGGAAGTTCCTCAGAGGCCCCTCACTGTTCTACAAACATTAACATTTCACACCTGGTGATAAGCAAAAGGCCTCTAGACAGGCTTTCATTAAATTCTAATCATTCAAGGATAAACAAAGGATGCTTGCATACAAGGACAGGAGAAATACAGTAGACTATAATGCTTATTCACAATTCTTTCAGCCGCTTGCGGCTATATTTATTAGTGTTTTTTTTTTTAATTTTTTTGTTTTGTTTTTTTAGTCCTCACTTTTGCCGTTCTTCCATATTTGACCATTGTACAAAATGCTAACATTGCCCTATAACACAGCACTGAATATCAACACAAAACTGAACCGGCTGCTGGTATACCAAACATCATAATTAGAAAAAAATTATATTGTATTATGCTATCTTTACATAAATACAATAGAATTATCCCTATTCTTCACATTTCTACAAAGTATGTGTGCATACCTAATATTTATTAACTGTTCATTTCCCGATCCCACCCCTTCTCTCTTCCCCACTCGCTTCCTGTCACTCTCTCCACTGTCCTGTCAAATAAAAAGTATAGTATAAGTATATATACTCTTTTAATCCCGTGAGGGAAATTGGGTCTCTGCATTTATCCCAATCCGTGAATTAGTGAAACACACTCAGCACACAGTGAACACACAGTGAGGTGAAGCACACACTAATCCCGGCGTAGTGAGCTGCCTGCGGCAACAGCGGCACTCGGAGAGCAGTGAGGGGTTAGGTGCCTTGCTCAAGGGCACTTAAGCCGTACCTACTGGTCAGGGTTCGAACCGGCAACCCTCCGGTTACAAGTCCGAAGCGCTAACCAGTAGGCCATGGCTGCCCCCGTGGCCTACTAAAAAGGCATAAAAGTCCAAAACAATTCTTAGCAGAAAAAATTCTGATTGTGGGCCAAGACCACCCAAAAAACATTCTAAAACCAAAAGTAAACTGGTCCAGAGTGTGGGCGAGTGAGTGTTTAGTCTCTTGTCTATAGTTACTGTGTACATGGATTGTTAATTTAGAGTGTTCCACTTCTCCACTGTCACCAATTAGGCCTTACCATTCACCAAGGCCGTAGTCATGATGTCAACATTGGGGGGGACCAAATCTGTGGTGGGGTCTGTGGGACCCCCAAACAGAATTTCAATACATTTCCTACCAGTCAATTAGGGTATTCCAAACTTTTGACGGACATAGGCATGGCATGGATGGATTATGAACCCCTGGGCACAGATGCCCCCCCCCCTTCCAGATAGAGGGGTCCAAAAAAATCCCACAGATTTTTTTGTTTTTGTTTAAATGACCCTTTAAATGATGACTGGTGCAACTTCACACAGAGGCTTGGGCTTCAGGGCCTCCTGAGCTCTTGGGCCCAGTAAGCCCATTCAGTAGTCCATCCCTGGACCTGTGGTATGACTCCATTTGTCTTCCAATGGATAAATACTTTAAAAGAAATTACAAACTAGAGTATCTTTGTTAACCTCTATATTACACAGAATGTGGTTCTTTTAACTAAACTGCCTGTCGCGGGAGCTGAAAGTGGCATATTGCGTTTGTCATGTCATGCATATGCATTCATGGGAGAATCCAGGGGAAAGTGTGAGTTTAGTGTAAAAAGATGGGAGGGGAATAGGGCTGGGATAAACAATTATTTTTTAAACGATTAATCTTGCGATTATTCTTTCTATGCATCGATTAATCTAACGATTCATTTTTTCAGTCCGATTCGATTTCGATTCGATTATCTCCCCATTAATTCACTAATAGCAACTTATACATGTTTATTTCCACATCTGAATGAAAAAAACATGAATTCTTTAAAGCTACCTTGTGTAAGAACTTCTCCCATCTATATGACAATGAATATTACTTTCTAGCCCCTCCCATTCCGAGCGCATTTTAACTCCTACGGTGGCCGTTTCATGCCAAGGTTATCATGGCTTCCAGTACTACGACTTCATCCAGTGTTCCTTCCAGTGATGAGGTTACTTTAGAAAACAATTACACATTGCATTTAGTTATATAGCCAGTAAACATGTTGGGTATGACCTCTATGTAAAGTGAATAGCCTAATAGTTTCATGTTTTCGTTATTTTGGTAGGCTACTATTTCATTGCTAGCATCAGCTATCAGGTTCCCAAAGGAATCCATGCTAATGTTAGTACAGTATCAGTGCTATCGTTATTCTGTATGTGCAAGATTAATAGTGTAAAGGCAATGTTTACAGCATAGCCTACTATTTTTCTCAGTGTGCAGAGTCAGAGATCAGTCGATGCAACGGAGGTGCAAGGGAAAGGTAAAGGAAGAGGGAAAGGTAAAGAAAAGCCAAGAGCCGGTGGCAGAGGATCGGTGAGACCTGCTAGGCAAAGAAAAAGTAAGACTCTCCAAAGATGACGAGGAGAGAGTGGAAGAACTTTAAAGACAAAGGAGAGAAGCAACAGAGGTTTGGGTTTTTAATATATTTCTCTGAACAGTATCAATGTCAATGACACCGAAATTAGCTCGAAGCTGCACCAAGCATCGTTCGCTTATCGTTAAGGTCTGCTGCCACTACACCAGAAAAAAAATAGACCATTCTTCTAAAATTGATTTTTACGTTTGTAGAATGGAACGCTTCAGTTCTGGCTTGGTGTAGCTTCCCTGCCTGTTTGTATCTCCATTGTTTATATGTAGCAATTTCTAGCTGTTTCCAGTCAACTGCATGATGCGAGTTGTCTGCCAGTGAAATCACGACACATAATTAGAGTGCATGAAAATGCACTCTATTGTTATCCGATTTTTTCTTATTACAGTGCATGAAAATGCACTGTACTGTTCTTCCTAGGCTTCTTCTTCTTCTTATTATTATTATTATTATTATTATCCACCTATTTAACTGTTCAGTCATTCCAACTATATTAAACCTCATCTACGTAGTTCAGTCATTCCAACTATATTAAATCTCATCTACCTAGCAAATAATTTAACCATTTAAACTATCCACCTATTTAAGTGTCCAGTCATTCCAACTATATTAAACCTTGTCTACCTAGCAAATAATTTAACCTTTTAAACTATCCACCTATCTGTTCAGTCATTCCAACTATATTAAACCTCATCTACCTAGTTCAGTCATTCCAACTATATTAAACCTCATCTACCTAGTTCAGTCATTTCAACTATATTAAACCTCATCCTGTTGGTTGCCAATTAGCACATCATCTGTTTTAACAATATATTTCACACCATATGTTTTGCATTTTCATGCACTGGTAATTCCCTGGAATTGCGTTTTCTAGTTACAGTGCATGAAAATGCACTGTACTGTTATTCCAAGGCTTTTTCTTCTGAACAGTGCATGAAAATGCACTGTACTGTTCTTCCAACTTTCCTTCTTCTTCTTATTCTTCTTCTAACGCATTTAATGCGGCTTCAACCGTTTAACGTAGAAACTTCATTCAAACTATGTTACGTAGGTCTTACTTAGGACATGGGTGCTATGTATTTTTATACTTTTTAAACTATTAATTAGAAACGAATCAAAATTTCCCCATTGACTTAACATTGCCCTTTATGACATCACAGCAATTAGAATCTTCTGCCAGGTGGCCAGGCCACCTGGATCAACTGTCAGTTTCTCAGGCTTTAAGCATACAGTATCATTCTATTAACCCTTAAAGGTGTAGGTTTTTGAACATTCTAAGTTCCGCAACAATTGAAGGTTCTAAAATTCTATGTTGAATTCAATGAACCCAGATATTCTTTAGAATGTTAATTTCCCAACATTCCGTACTCCTTTAAGGGTTAAGACTACACATTCTGTTCAACTGTTTCCTCTGTCCACAACTGTTTCAAAATAAAAGTCCTCGCTACAATAATTCCCTATTAAACTAGATGTACCGCATAGCGGTACAAAAAATATGACCCGCCAGTCCTGTACATCCGTTCAAAAAAAATAAATCACACTTCAATTTGTCTCCATATTTTACCCATCCCCCACTCTTGAAACTTTTGTGTATTCTTGTTTGGCATGCCTGAGTGTGTAAAAGGGTTGCACAGAAAGTACCCTACTGGTGCTGAAAAGGTGAATAGATTGTAGAATAGCCAAAGAAGATGTAGAATTGTTATAAAACCTTTAAAATCTCTAAACAATCACAAGTAGGGCAGTTCATCACAGTTCATCCATTGCAACTGGATTGATGAAAGGTCACTTACACCTGTAGGCTACATTGTATTTGGGAAAAGCAAAAGGTATCAGCATAATGTTATTTATTTATTTATTTTTTTATGTATTTATAAACAAAAACATCTCTGTCAGTTCCATGTCGTTTTCAACAGCTATCAAAACAAAGGTCATTTTTGGATGGATGGATTTTTTGTGAATGTTTCTTCTTCTACATAAGATTTTAGTCATCTTTAGTTCATGTAATACTTTATTGTCAATGCACAAATTAAGTAACAGTAGTCTGAAACGTTATTGTTAATGCACAAATTAAGTAACAGTAGCCTAGTCTGAAACGAAGTGCTGTTTTACATCTAACCAGTGGTGCAAATAACTGACATGTCCAAATGGGCCTTGATGAAATCGCCGCTAGACTGTTCATACACATTTTAACGGGCCAACGTTGAAGAGCTTTTGTCGTTATTGTTAGTGCAAATATAGGCTGATTCATGTTCCCTTGCATTGTTTAACTGAGGTCCATGGCTAGTCTGGCTTTTCATCAGACCAAGCTCAATCTTTTAAGAAATCAAAAATAAATAGCGGGCAGATCAGGCTGGGTTCACCCAGCCTAGTCCATAGGCAACCGCTATTGTTTAATTTTTCCGATTGAGATATACACGCTCTGGCTATTCTAAATGCAAAAATGCATCAGGGAGTTATGACAAAACGGTAACTAACAAACTAGATCCCTAATAGAAAGTTGTTAGCTTCCTAAGCTACAGGTAGGATTATAAGGTAGGCCTATTGACAACATAAATTGTCAATAGGCTATGCTGGCTAATAACACAAATAAAATCTCCTTTGAAACCAATGGCTTTACGCCTTACAGTATCAAGCCGGACTTAAACTGTCATATCGTGGCGAGAAAAAGTTGTAATAACATTCGCGCAGCTCCATGAGTCAATGAAAGCATAAATGAAGTAGCCACTTCTAAATGGGACCCTACTACACAGTAGCTTAAGGTGTTTTTGCTAAAACAGCCATAATGAAATGAAGGTGTCATTGTTTGGATACTTCACACACCGTGCTTTTTTAATTTCACAGACTACAACTACCAAGCTGTAATCAAAGCACATCGATTCCCTCTCACACCCTGCACGCACTTAAAACAAAATAAACAGGCGATCTCAGTCAGTCGCGCATGTATAGGCAAAACTGCATCAGACCGGTGTAGCGTTGGTAAATCTTCCATTGCACAGAATGATTTTTGTAGCACGTGCAATAAATGACAGTCGAAAGATACAAACAGTGCTGCTATACATTTGCTTGGTATAACCGCATTTATAGTTTTCTACAAATGCAATAAATCAAATGCCTCCATCACTCAACCACGCTAACGGTAACATTACCTAGGTCCTTATTGATATTACAAGATTAACGTACCTGCAGTAAAACCAAGCATGTCCGATAAACATCCTCAGATTTATTTTAGGCTTCAAGAAGAAATGGAATTACACTTCATGTGAACATCGCCCCTATCCTTATTAGATGTTCAGCTATGTAAATTACAGTCCTTGTATGAAGCGCCCATTGTTTTTCCAACCCCTTTTAACTTCCAACAAAATTACGATCTCACTGCAGCGATGCGCCATCTAGTGGACAAGCGACTACTTCGCCAATACTGAAAATGCAGCCATGATGATGATGATGAATATTTATTTTTGGCTTTCTTTTAATCCTACTGATTTTCATTTTTTACCGGGGGAATCACAAATGAGTGATTATGAGCCAGGTTTATGTGGGCCCTTGAGACCAACATACCATAAAAGATTCACAGAGAACTGTGTCTGCCCTACCCTCATTTCGGGGGTCCAGTCCAGCGGGGCTGCAGATGAAAGCGAAAAATGACGGTTCCATGCTATCCATATGGGGGTACATGCTCACCAAGTTTTTGTGTACCCGGTCTTTCAGTGTCGGGGAATCCTTGTTGGTGTATGCGTCACTAAATGTACACATAAATTATTTTATTGTAGGCCCCCATGAACGAAAGTACACAAAACTTGGCATGCATTCAGAGGGTGTCATAATGATCCTACACTTTTAATTTTGTGCAGTTTTGACCTTGTCAGCCAGAGATATTGAGATGAAAACACCTAATTTTATGCTTTTTTTTTTAATTTTTAACTAGGTGGCGCTATACATGAAATAAGTGGTAATGGGATGGGTTGACATGCCCCCTTAAGACCAACATACATAAAAAAGGTGGACCTCCTAGGCCCTACGGTTCTCGAGATATTCACAGAAAAACTGTCTCCGGCCACCTACAGGCCAGTTGGTGTATAGTAACATAAATTAATTTATTGTGTGGCCCCCATGAACGGAATTCCACAAAACTTGGCGTGCATACAGAGGGTGTCATAATGATCCTACACTTCCAATTTTTGTGCAGTTTTTTGACTATGTTAGGTCACAAGATACCTTCAATTACACCACCTCATTTTTACTTTTTTTGTGTTTAACTAGGTGGCGCTATACATGAAATGAGTGGTTATGGAATGCGTTGACATGGCCCCTTGAGATCAACACACAAAAAAATAATGGTCCTCCTAAACCTTACGGTTCTCGAGATATTCACAGAAAACTGTGTCTGCCCCTACCCCTCCTTTCGGGGGTGCAGTCCAACGTGGGGCTACAGATCAAAACGAAAAACGATGGTTCCATGCTATCCATATGGGGTTACATGCCCACCAAGTTTTGTCTACCCCGTCTTTCAGTGTCCGGGGAATCATTGGCGGAAATTTGGACATCGCGAAAGAAAAAAAAAAAAAAAAAAAAGAAAAAAAAAAAAAAATCTGACTAAACCTATATGACCGCCCATCAAGTGGCTGGGTCATAATTTAAACGTTTAAACTATCCACCTATTTAACTGTTCGGTCATTTCAACTATATTAAACCTCATCTGTTGGTTTGCCAATTAGCACATCATCTGTTTTAACAATATATTTCACACCATATGTTTTGCATTTTCATGCACTGGTAATTCCTGGAATTGCGTTTTCTGTAGTTACAGTGCATGAAAATGCACTTTGTACTGTTATTCCAGGGCTTTTCTTCTGAACGGTGCATGAAAATGCACTGTGCTTTCTCTTCCAACTTTTTCTTCTTCTTATTCTTCTTCTAACACTTGTTTAATGCGGCTTCAACCGTTTAGCATTAGGAAACTTCATTTCAAACTATATTCGTGGGTCTTACTTGGGACATGGGTGCTATGTATTTATTTTTATACTTTTTTAAACTATTAATTAGAAACGAATCAAAATTTCCCCATTGACTTAACATTGCCCTTTATGACATCACAGCAATTAGAATCTTCTGCCAGGTGGCCAGGCCACCTGGATCAACTAATCAGTTTCTCAGGCTTTAAGCATACAGTATCATTCTATTAACCCTTAAAGGTGTAGGTTTTGAACATTCTAGTTTCACTTAACAATTGAAGGTTCTAAAATTCTATGTTAATTCAATGAACCCAGATATTCTTTAGAATGTTAATTTCCCAACATTCCGTACTCCTTTAAGGGTTAAGACTACACATTCTGTTCAACTGTTTCCCTCTGTCCACAACTGTTTCAAAATAAAAGTCCTACTACAATAATTCCCTATTAAACTAGATGTATTGCCATAGCGGTACTAAAATATGACCGCCAGCTCAGTCCTGTACATCCGATTTCATGAAAATAAATCACACTTCAATTTGTCTCCATATTTTACTCCATCCCCCACTCTTGAAACTTTTTTGTGTATTGCTTGTTTGGCATGCCTGAGTGTGTATTGTGCGGCTGCACAGAAAGTACCCTACTGATTGCTGAAAAAGGTGAATAGATTGTAGAATAGCCAAAGAAGATGTAGAATTGTTATAAAACCTTTAAAATCTCTAAACAATCACAAGTAGGGCAGTTCATCACAGTTCATCCATTGCAACTGGATTGATGAAAGGTCACTTACACCTGTAGGCTACATTGTATTTGGGGAAAAGCAAAAGGTATCAGCATAATGTTATTTATTTATTTATTTTTTATGTATTTATAAACAAAAACATCTCTGTCAGTTCCATTACTTGCGTTTTCAACAGCTATCAAAAACAAAGGTCATTTTTTTTGGATGGATGGATTTTTTGTGAATGTTTCTTCTTCTACATAAGATTTTTAGTCATCTTTAGTTCATGTAATACTTTTATTGTCAATGCACAAATTAAGTAACAGTAGTCTGAAGCGTTATTGTTAATGCACAAATTAAGTAACAGTAGCCTAGTCTGAAGCGAAGTGCTGTTTACATCTAACCAGTGGTGCAAATAACTGACATGTCCAAATGGGCCTTGATGAAATCGTCGCTAGACTTGTTCATACTATTTTAGCAGACCCAGCGTTGAAGAGCTTTTTTGTCCGTTATTGTTAGTGCAAATATAGGCTGATTCATGTTCCCTTGCATTGTTTAACTGAGGTCCATGGCTAGTCTGGCTTTCATCAGACCAAGCTCAATCTTTTAAGAAATCAAAAAAATAAATAGCGGGCAGATCAGGCTGGGTTCACCCAGCCTAGTCCATAGGCACCCGTTATTGTTTAATTTTCGATTGAGATATACAGCTCTGGCTATTCTAAATGCAAAAAAATGCATCAGGGAGTTATGACAAAAGCGGTAACTAACAAACTAGATCCTAATAGAAGTTGTTAGCTTCCCCTAAGCTACAGGTAGGATTATAAGGTAGGCCTATTGACAACATAAATTGTCAATAGGCTATGCCTAGCGACACAAATAATAAAATCTCCTTTGAAACCAATGGCTTCGCCTTACAGTATCAAGGGACTTAAACTGTCATATAGATGGGTGAAAAGTTGTAATAACATTCGCAGCTCCATGAGTCAATGAAAGCGCAAAATGAAGTAGCCACTTCTAAATGGGACCTACTACACAGTAGCTTAAGGTGTTTTGCTAAAACAGCCATAATGAAATGAAGGTGTCATTGTTTTGGATACTTCACACACCGCGTGCTTTTTAATTTCTGAACTACAACTACCAAGCTGTAATCAAAGCACATCGATTCCCCTCTCACACCCTGCGCTTAAAAAACAAAATAAACAGGCGTCTCAGTCTCCGCATGTATAGGCAAAACTGCATCAGACCCGATTATAGCGTTGGTAAAATCTTCCATTGCACAGAATGATTTTTTAGCATGCGTGCAATAAATGACAGTCGAAAGATACAAACAGTGCTGCTATACATTTGCTTTGGTATACCGCATTTATAGTTTTCTACAAATGCAATAAATCAAATGCCTCCATCACTCAACCAAGCTTAGCGGTAACATTACCTAGGTCCTTATTGATATTACAAGATTAAGCGTGCCTGCAGTAAAACCAAGCATGTCCGATAAACATCCTCAGATTTATTTGGGCTTCAAGAAGAAATGGGAATTACACTTCATGTGAACATCGTCCTATCCTTATTAGATGTTAAGCTGCGGTAAATTACAGTCCTTGTATGGAAGCGTCCATTGTTTTTCAACCCCTTTTTAACTTCCAACAAAATTCGTCTCACTGCAGCGATCGCCATCTAGTGGACAAGCGACTACTTCCGCCAATACTGAAAATGCAGCCATGATGATGATGATGAATATTTATTTTGGCTTTCTTTTAATCCTACTGATTTTCATTTTTTACCGGGAATCACAAATCACAAATGGTGATTATGAGCCAGGTTTATGTGGGCCCTTGAGACCAACATACCATAAAAGATTCACAGAGAACTGTGTCTGCCCTACCCTCATTTCGGGGTCCAGTCCAGCGGGGGCTGCAGATGAAAAGCGAAAAATAGCGGTTCCATGCTATCCATATGGGGTACATGCTCACCAAGTTTTGTGTACCCGGTCTTTCAGTGTCGGGAATCCTTGTTGGTGTCGTCACTAAATGTACACATAAATTATTTTATTGTAAGACCCCCCATGAACGAAAGTACACAAAACTTGGCATGCATTCAGAGGGTGTCATAATGATCCTACACTTTTAATTTTGTGCAGTTTTGACCTTGTCAGCCAGAGATATTGAGATGAAAACACCTAATTTTATGCTTTTTAATTTTTTTTAACTAGGTGGCGCTATACATGAAATAAGTGGTAATGGGATGGGTTGACATGCCCCCTTAAGACCAACATACAAAAAAAAGGTGGACCTCCTAGGCCCTACGGTTCTCGAGATATTCACAGAAAACTGTCTCCGGCCACCTACAGGCCAGTTGGTGTATAGTAACATAAATTAATTTATTGTGTGGCCCCCCATGAACGGAATTCCACAAAACTTGGCGTGCATACAGAGGGTGTCATAATGATCCTACACTTCCAATTTTTGTGCAGTTTTGACTATGTTAGGTCACAGATACCTTCAATTACACCACCTCATTTTTTTTTTTGTGTTTAACTAGGTGGCGCTATACATGAAATGAGTGGTTATGGAATGCGTTGACATGGCCCCTTGAGATCAACATACAAAAAAATAATGGTCCTCCTAAACCTTACGGTTCTCGAGATATTCACAGAAAACTGTGTCTGCCCTACCCTCCTTTCGGGGTGCAGTCCAGCGTGGGGAGCTACAGATCAAAACGAAAAACGATGGTTCCATGCTATCCATATGGGGTTACATGCCCACCAAGTTTTGTCTACCCGGTCTTTTCAGTGTCCGGGAAGGAATCATTGAAATTTGGACATTTGGAAAAAAAAAAAAAAAAAAAAAAAAAAAAAAATCTAAACCTATATGACCGCCCCGCTTCGCTGCGGCGGTCATAATAATTTAAACGTTTAAACTATCCACCTATTTAACTGTTCAGTCATTCCAACTATATTAAACCTCATCTACCTAGTTCAGTCATTCCAACTACATTAAACCTCATCTACCTAGCAAATAATTTAACCATTTAAACTATCCACCTATTTAACTGTTCAGTCATTCCAACTATATTAAACCTCATCTACCTAGCAACCACCTCAAGTATCCTAGCAACAGCCTAGCAACCACTTCCACAATTACAACCTAGCAAGCAATATAGCAACCAATGAGTTTAACCTAGCAACAAGCATAGCAACCACCACAACTAACCTAACAGCCTAGCAACCACCTCAAGTACCATAGCAACAGCCTAGCAACCATGTCAAATACCCTAGCAACAGCCTAGCAACCACTTCCACAGTTACAACCTAGCAACCAATAAGTTTAACCTAGCAACCAGCATAGCAACCACCACAACTAACCTAGCAACAGCTTAGCAACCATGTCAAATACCCTAGTAACAACCTAGCAACCACTTTCACAGTTACAACCTAGCAACCAACAAAGCAACCAATGAGTTTAACCTAGCAACCAGCATAGCAACCACCACAACTAACCCAGCAACAGCCTAGCAACCACCTCATGTACCCTAGCAACATCCTAGCAACCATGTCAAATACCCTAGCAACAGCCTAGCAACCACTTCCACAGTTACAACCCTAGCAACCAACATAGCAGCCAATGAGTCTAACCCTGGCAATCAGCAGCGCCAACCACCACAGGTAACCTAGCATCAGCCAAGCAACCACCTCAGGTACCCTAGCAACAGCCCATCAGCCATGTCAGATATCCTAGCAACAGCCTAGCAACCATGTCAAATGCCTAGCAACAGCCTAGCAACCACCACAACTTCGGCCCTAGCAACCACCATAGCAAACCAACAGGATTACCAAAGCAACCAGCATAGCAACCACTTAATTTGGCATAACAACCAACATATTTACCCTAGCAACACTATTGCAACTATATCTATATTATTTGTTTTTACTCTGTATGATATTTTACATCATATTCTTTGCATTTTCATGCACTGTATTTCCTTCAGGAAATGCTTTTCTAGTTGCTATTGTGATGTCATAATCTAATGTCAAGTCAATGGGGAAATTTTAGTAGTTTTTAATTAATAGTTTAAAAAGTATAAAAGTTACAAAGTTGAAAAATACATAGCTGAAGTCACAGACTTACTCACAGTCACAGACATATGCAACACAGTTTGAATGAAGTTTCTAAGTTAAACGGTTGAAGCTGTATTAAACGCACAAAAAGCGTTAGAAGAAGAATAAGAACTAGAAATGCAATTCCAAGGAATTACCAGTGCATGAAAATGCTAAAGTTGTGATGTAAAATATCATGTATAGTTAAAACAGATAATACAGAGATGGTTACTACGGTGATGCTAGGATAGACATGGTGGTTGCATAGCTTAATAAAAGTTGATAGTTTAAAAGTAGACTGTTTAAAAGCTGAATGTAGATAGTTTAAAAAGTTGTTGATAGAGAGTAGATAGTTTAAAAGTTGTTGATAGACAGCTAGTTTAATGATAGTTTAAAAGTAGACCATTTAAAAGTTGAAGGTAAATAGTTGTTGACAGACTGGAAGTTTAATGAATGTTGATATTCAAATAGTTTAATGGCTGTGTATAGGTAGATATTTGACAATAACTGAAAGTTGGAATGGCTCTAATGTTTGCTAGCAGTTATGCTAACAAAGCTAATTATTTTGACCAAGTTACTTAGTTAACCTAGCTCATGTTTTCTAGCAGTTTTGGAAAACATGCTAGCTATGCTAACATGCTAACTATCCTAACCATGTGACTTAGCTAACTTAGGTAATCATTTTTAGTAGTTATGCTAACTATGCTAACATGTTAACTATGCTAACCATGTTACTTAGCTAACTTATCTAATCATTTGTAGCAGCTTTACTAAAAATGCTAACATGTTAACAATATTAACAATGTTAATATGCTAACTATGCTAACCATGTGACTCAGCTAACTTAGCTAATCATTTTTAGCAGTTCTGTTAAAATGCTAACTATGTTAACAATGCTAATGATGTTAACTAGCTAACTAGCTAGTGAGGACTTTTATTTTGAAACATTTGAAGGCAGATGATACAGTTGATGGGAGTCATAGTTGACAAACAGTTACAGTAACAGTTGAACAGTTAAACAGTTCATAACAGTTGAACAGTTAAAAAGTTGAATAGTTTAAAGGGACTTTTATTTTCAAACAGTTTTGGGCACAGGAAGCAGTTGAACAGGATCTGTAGTCTTAATACAGCCATATTGTATGCTTAAAGCCAGAGACAGTTGCTCCAGGTGGCCTGAACACCTGGAATAGGATTCTAATTAGAGTGCATGAAAATGCACTCTACTGTTATCCGAATTCTACTTATTAGAGTGCATGAAAATGCACTCTACTGTTATCCGAATTATTCTTAATATTATTATTCTTCTTCTAAGCTTTTTTGTGGTTTAATGCAGCTTCAACCGTTTAACTTAGAAACTTCATTCAAACTATGTTTGCGTAGGTCTTACTTATGTGACTTCAGCTATGTATTTTTTCAACTTTGTAACTTTTTATACTTTTTTAAACTATTAATTAAAAACTACTAAAATGTCCCCATTGACTTAACATTAGATTATTACATCACAATAGAGAGCAATTAGAATCTTATGCCAGGTGTTCAGGCCACCTGGAGCCACTGTCTCAGACTTTAAGCATACAATATGGCTGTATTAAGACTGCAGATCCTGTTTAACTGCTTCCTGTGCCCACAACTGTTTCAAAATAAAAGTCCCTTTTAAACTATCCAACTTTTAACTGTTCAACTGTTACTGTAACTGTTTGTCAACTATGACTCCCATCAACTGTATCCTCTGCCTTCAACTGTTTCAAAATAAAAGTCCTCACTAGCTAGTTAGTTAGTTAGCATCATTAACATTTTTAGCATAGTTAGCATTTTAGCAAAACTGCTAAAATGATTAGCTAAGTTAGCTGAGTCACATGGTTAACATTGTTAACATAGTTAGCATGTTTTTCAAAACTGCTAGAAAACATGAGCTAAGTTAACCTAAGTAACTTCGGTCAAAATAATTAGCTTTGTTAGCATAACTGCTAGCAAACATTAGAGCCATTCAACTGTCAGTTATAGGTCAACTATCTATCTATATACAGCCTTTAAACTATTTGTCTACCAACGCGCATTAGGCTATCGGTATGTCAACAACCTTTAAACTATCTACATATAACTTTTTTAAACTTTCAACATTCATTAAACTATCTGTCTATTAAACTATCTGTCTATTAACAACTGTTAAACTATCTACATTCAACTTTTAAACTGTCGTCGTCTAAACTATCAACTTTTTATTAAGCTATGCTATGTCTGTCCTAGCTTCATTTTCATGCACTCGTAATTCCTGGAATTACATTTTCTAGTTACAGTGCATGAAAATGCACTGTACTATTCTTCAAGGCTTTTACAGTGCATGAAAATGCACTGTACTGTTCTTCCTAGGCTTCTTCTTATTACAGTGCATGAAAATGCACTGTACTGTTCTTCCCTAGGCTTCTTATTACAGTGCATGAAAATGCACTGTACTGTTCTTCTTCCTAGGCTTCTTATTCTTCTTCTGCTTATTACAGTGCATGAAAATGCACTGTACTGTTATTCAAAGGCTTTTTACAGTGCATGAAAATGCACTGTACTTTTATTTCAAGGCTTTTTCTTCTTCTTCTTCTTCTTATTTTTCTTCTTCTAGCGCTTGGTTAATGCAGCTTAAACCGTTTAGCGTTAGAAACTTCATTCAAACTATGTTGCGTAGGTCTTACTTAGGACATGTGGGCTTTGTATTTTTCATTTTTTAACTTTTATACTTTTTAAACTATTAATTAAAACTAGTCAAAATTTCCCCATAGACTTAACATGGGCTGATGACATCACAATAGAGCCATTAAGCAATTAGAATCCTATGGCAGGTGTTAGGGCCACCTGGGACCAACTGCCAGTCTCGAACTTTAAGCATACAAACTGGCCCTATTAAGGACTACACATCCTGTTCAGCTGCTTCCTCTGCAAAAAAAAACTGTTTCAAAATAAAAGTCCTCACTACAATGTTTTCACTGTTAAACAATTTAACCCTTTAAACTACTGAACTTTTTAACTGTTCAGCCATTGTAACTGTTACTTGTCATCAGCTATGACTCCTACCCACTGTAGCTAGTTAGCTAAGTTAGCTAAGTCACATGGTTAGCATAGTTAGCATGCTAACGTGTTAGCATGCTAACATGTTAGCATCTTTAGTTAGCATTTTAAGCAAAACTGCTAAAAGCGATTAGCTATGTTAGCTAAGTAATGTGGTTAGCATAGTTAGCATGCTAACATCTTAGTTAACATTTTTAGCAAAACTACTTAAAATGATTAGCTAAGTTAGCTAAGTCACATGGTTAGCATGCTGGCATGTTAGCATCTTGGATTAGCATAGTTAACAAAACTGCTAAAAACAATTAGCTAAGTTAGCTAAAGTATTGTGGTTAAGCGTAGTTAAAATGTTAGCATCTTGGTTAGCATGGATTAACATAACTGCTAAAATGATTAGCTATGTTAGCTAAATTAGCGTGGTTAGCATGCTAGCATGTTAACATGCTAGTTAACATTTTTTAGCAAAAACTGCTAAAATGATTAGCTAAATAGCGTGGTTAGCATAGTTTAAATCTTTGGCGATGTTAACATCTTTAGTTAGCATAGTAACTTTGTTAATATTATTATCTTTGGTAACATAGTTAGCATAACTGCTAGCAAACATTAGAGCCATTCCAACTGTCGGTTATCAAGTCAACTATCTACCTAAATAATTTAACCATTTAAAACTATCCACTTATTTAACTGTTCAGTCATTCCAACTATATTACACCTCATCTACCTAGCAACCAATATAGTTTGTTTTTACTCTGTATGATATTTTACATCATATTTTTTGCATTTTCATGCACTGTATTTCCTTCAGGAAATGCTTTTTCTAGTTCTTATTCTTATTCTTCCGCTACGATTTAATGCAGCTTCAACCGTTTAGCAGTAGAAACTTCATTCAAATTATGTTAGGTAGGTCTTACCTTTGGGACATGGGTGCTATGTATTTTTCAGCTTTGTAACTTTTATACTTTTTTAAACTATTAATTAAAAACTAATCAAAAATTTCCCCATTGACTTAACATTATGATTATGACATCACAATGTCGACCATTAAGCAATTAGAATCCTATGGCAGGTGTTAGGGCCACCTGGCCACCTGGACCAACTGCCAGTCTCAGGCTTTAAGCATACAAACTGGCCCTATTAAGACTACACATCCTGTTCAAATGCTTCCTCTGCCAAAACTGTTTCAAAATAAAGTCCTCACTATAATAGTTTTGCTGTTAAACAATTTTAACCCTTTAAACTACTGAACTTTTTTTACTGTTTAGCCATTGTAACTGTTACTTGTCATCAACTATGACTCCTACCCACTGTAGCTAGTTAGCTAAGTTAGCTAAGATCACATGGTTAGCCTAGTTAGCATGCTAGCATGTTAGCATGCTAGTTAGCATTTTTTAGCAAAACTGCTTAAAATGATTAGCTAAAGTTAGCTAATTTTCCACGTGGTTAGCATAGTTAGCATATTAGCATCTTAGTTAGCATTTTTAGCAAAACTGCTTTAAAATGATTAGCTAAGTTAGCTAAGTTACATGTGGTTAGCTTAGTTAGCATGCTAGTTAGCATTTTTTTAGCAAAACTGCTAAAAATGATACTTAAAATGATTAGCTAAGTTAGCTAAGTCACATGGTTAGCCTAGTTAGCATCTTAGCATGTTAACATTTTTAACAAAACTGCTTAAAATGATTAGCTAAAGTTAGCTAAGTCACATGGTTTGCAGTAGTTAGCATGCTAGCATGTGTTAGCATGTTAGTTAGCATTTTTAGCAAAACTGCTAAAATGATTAGCTAAGTTAACTAATTAACATAGTTAGTATGCTAGCATAGTTAGCATGCTAATTAGCATTTTTAACAAAAAACATGGTTAACATTATTATCTTTGATAACATAGTAGCATAACTGCTAGCAAACATTAGGGCCATTAGTGATGTCATAATCTAATGTTAAGTCAATGGGGAAATTTTAGTAGTTTTTAAATAATAGTTTAAAAAGTATAAAAGTTAGAAAGTTGAAAAATACATAGCCAAAGTTACATAAGTAAGACCTACGCAACCTCATGAGACTCCACAAGCGCCAGTTTGAATAAAGTTTCTAAGTTAAACAGTTGAAGCTGTATTAAACGCACAAAAAGTGTTAGAAGAAAAATAAGAAGAACTAGAAAAGCATTTCCTGAAGGAAATACAGTGCATGAAAATGCAAAAATATGATGTAAAATATCATACAGAGTAAAAACAAACTATATTGGTTGCTAAGTAGATGAGGTTTAATATAGTTGGAATGACTGAACAGTTAAATAGGTGGATACTTTAAATGGTTAAATTATTTAGGTAGATAGTTGACGATAACTGACAGTTGGAATGCCTCTAATGTTTGCTAGCAGTTATGCCTACAATTGTGAAAACCAATTTACAAGTTACAAATATGATTTTTTTATTTGTGGATGTCAAAACACGAATGCAAGTCAAGAAATATTTGTGGATGTCGCCATCTACTGGATTGCGATTTCTGTGTGCCGGTGAATTAAAGTAGGCCTATTTACGTGTGGATTTGTGTGACTTTCATGTGAAGAACGTCTCAAAAACACGTAACTTTGGAAAGCGAAGAATGCGTGTGTTGGTGATCCACAAATGCAGAATCACATTTCACAAATGAAATTTTCGGTTTTACAAATGACATTTTATTTACAAATGCACATCTATATTTGTAAAAATCAATATACGAGTTACAAATATGATTTTTTTATTTGTAGATATCAAAACACACATGCAAATCAAGAAATATTTGTGGATCCCCCTCTGCGCATATACAAATATTATTGAGACAAATTTAGCTCCATAGATCCTGGTCAATGTCCCAATCACGACAGTAAAACAGAGGTGACAGTTACACGGATTTGCAAGTTTGAAGGCGGAGTCTGTCCGGAGTCTACTGCTATCTGGGAGGGCACAGACAGTGCTGGGCAAAAGTGTGAAACCGCTCTGGGCAATAGCCCCAGGATGGAAAAGATAAATATGAGTCTTTATCACTTGGAGTTGTCAAAGTTCTGACTGTGGTAAGAGACAATCTGTTTATTTTCTTGTATTTTATTATAACCCAATAATTAATTTTGATATAGAAGTTAATTGACTGAAATTTAAATTGAGTTCTTATCTGTAATTGACTTCTTATCTGGTATTTAAGATGGGTATTGTCCAACTACTACATTTCCAGTGCACTGGGAAAAATATTTGTGATATTTGGTTGCTCTTGTGTTACAATGTATTATAATTGCTGTTTTTGAGAATGTATCATTGATGTAGCAATAGTACTAAATGTGCTGTGAAGTACTTGTGTATCATGTATGGCATCCCTTCACTGTATGGCACATGGTTAATAGTGCGGTTTTGAATGTTTTACTTTCTTTTTTACATTCTTTTTTATTTGATCAGGTAAGATGGCAGGAAAGAACCAAACCTATCCTGACAACAGAGGTGCAGTTCCTCTGTGCTATGAATCTGTGAATGGCTCCTGTCCTAAGTTCATCTATCCAGTGGTGATTCGTGTGCCCCTGTACATCTTCTTTGGGACCACAGTTCTGCTAACGGTGATTGGTAACTTACTGGTGGTCATTACTGTGGTCCATTTCAAACAGCTCCGCTCTCCAACCAATTATCTCATCGTGTCGTTGGCTATGGCCGACCTGCTTGTGGGTGCCTTTCTGATGCCACCTTCCATAGTGCGCTCTGTAGAAAATTGCTGGTATTTGGGTAACTTTTATTGCAAGGTTCACTCGAGCATTGATGTGATGCTTTGCAATGCATCCATTTTGAATCTATCTTTCATTGCTGTTGACAGATATTACGCTATTTGCCACCCACTCCGCTACCAAACCACCATAACTCCCTCCGTGACCATGGCCATGATCTTTATCAGCTGGAGTGTCCCTGGCCTTGTTGGATTTGGGATGATTTTCCTTGAGCTCAACATTTTGGGCTATGAGGAGTTTTACTATAACAACTTCTACTGTGAAGGAGCTTGCATTTTGTTTCAGGGCGGACTGTCTGGGGCTTTATCTTCTATTCTTTCATTTTACATTCCAGGAGTCATAATGCTCTCCATATATGCAAAACTTTACAGCATTGCACAGAAACAAGCTCGGTCAATTCAAGACAAGCACAATACGAATGGGACCTCTGCCTCCAAAATGGAGAGAAAGGCCACCAGAACACTCGCCATTATCATGGGTGTATTTTTGTCCCTCTGGCTGCCATTTTTTATTTGTAACATAATTGATCCATTTATTGGTTATTCCATTCCACCTTTGGTATTTGACATGGTTATGTGGATCGCCTATTTCAATTCAACCTGTAACCCGATTGTATATGCACTGTTTTACAGCTGGTTTAGAAAGGCATTCAAAATGATCTTGTTTGGTAAAATCTTTGGGCAAAATTCATCAAGTGTAAATTTGTTCCGAGAGTGATGTTATTTTGATGTCATTGTATTCTCATTAGCATAAATGAACTACTTGTTGAATTATGTGAAAGATGTGAATAAGAAGTATATAAACACCACTGCCAATGGCAGCAATCATTATTTTTCCAGCAGTCATTATTGGGGAGGAGAAAAATAGTTGTGTGTCTTTCAGTTGAAACTCATTATAAATTTGAGCGGCCATGTCCAGTGATGGGACGGTGGTAGCGTAGTGGTTAAGGATAGCATGCAGTAAGTAGCCAGAAAAGTTGTGGGTTCAATTCCGGGCTTCCACCATTGTACCCTTGAGCAAGGCACTTAACCCCGAGTTGCTCCAGGAACATTGACCCTTGTAATATAATTGACAAATGTAAGTTGCTTTGGATAAAAAGCATCGGCCAACTGTAATGGGCATTTTTGATGCTTCTCTCATGAAGAAAATGTCGCACTCTCTCATGTCTCCCTTTATTGTGCAATAATTTGTATTCTACAGAGATACCACTATGCCTATATAACTCACTAATTGTAAAGAAACTGTATAAATCGTGTACTTGCATGTTTCATTAATTATGCAATGGAGAGGTGAAGTCATTCAGAACATCATGATGTTTGATTGGTCTAAATTTGTAGCCTGGATGCCAGCCGAACTTAGCCCCGCCCATCTTAGTAATAGGCTACTAAATTTGAGCCTTTGAGTAGCCTACAGAGTTTTGAATTTGCCATAGTATAAATGTGAACCCTAGGAGGGAGCACACTGACACTTCTAAACCTCTACCCACTGCTCTCAAAGGAAGGTTCAGGAAGACCGACTTATCACTATCAAAAAGGTAAGATAAGTAAGCTTGTGATGAGTAATGATTCAAAAAAATTGAATTAATAGAAATTACTTTAATATTTCTTTGAGTCCTATCCTAAATCAAATAAGCGACAAAGTGATTAAATGTTTTACTTTTTAAAGGGGGGAACTGTCCTGCTTTTATACTGTCAAAATCCTGCTGAATTGAAATACTAAAAAAAAAAAAAAAAAACAATTTCTTTCCGAACAGGTTTACGAAAATGAACATCTCTGTAGTTCCAAGTGTGCAGTTCTGCTATGAAGGACTGAACGGCTCCTGCACCCGGTCCACCTACCCTTTATCCCTCCGCATCCCACTGTATTGTCTTCTCACCTCCACAATCATCGTCACAGTGGGGGGAAATTTGCTTGTAATGATTACTATTGTTCATTTTGTACAGTTGCAAACTCCCGCCAACTACCTTGTTTTCTCCATGTCTGTGGCTGACCTGCTGTTGAGTATAACTGTAATGCCTCCGAACATGATTGAATATTTGGAAAACTGCTGGTACTTTGGCGACTTTTTGTGTACAGTTTATGCCTGTGTTGACATCACTCTTTGCTGTGCCTCAGTTTTGCATCTGACCTGTATTTCTATCGACCGTTTCTATGCGGTCAGTAAGCCCCTACAGTACCACAACAGAATGTCAACATATGTGGCGTTCACTATGATCTCTGTCAGCTGGATTATATCTGCCATCTTTGGGTCTGCAGTAGCATTTTTCCCTGGTCATAGGGGACACGCTACTGAAAGCGTTTATTTTGACTGCATAGGAGGATGCTTGGCCTTACATGAAAAAGAAATAGGTATCTCATACTTTTTTGTGTTCTATTTCATCCCATTAACTGTCATGTCAAGCATTTACCTCAGGATTTTAGTCATTGCAATAAGACAAACTAACATCATCCATAAGACCAACAGACAAGTCAGAATCGGCAAACACAATGTGACTAAAATAGATTATAGGGCCACAAAGACTCTTGGAATTGTCATTGGTGTTTTCATGTTGTGTTGGACTCCATTTTTTATATGCAATATCATAGATCCAATAGTAGGGCATTCCATACCTGCACTTTTATATTATATTTTAATGTGGCTTGCCTACTTAAACTCTATGTTTAATCCCATAATTTATGCCTTCTCCCATACTTGGTTTAGAAAATATTTTCAAATCCTACTAAAAGGTCTTTTATAAAATGGGTACATTTTATCAATGTGTTATTCTATGACTGAAATGATTTGGTTACATACATTAAAAATGTTTAAATCTGCTTGTAATGATTACTATTGTTAACTGTGTACAGTTGCAAACACCCACCAACTACCAAACAAAAATGAACAAATGTGATTTAGAATCTAGTCAGCTGATTCTCTGTAAACATAGCTTTTAGTAATAAATACGTATTCACTGTTGTTGTTGGTGTTTGTTTACCTTTATTTAACCAGAGAAAAAGAACACATTGAGATTGTTATATCTTTTTCAAGTGGGCCCTAGCCAAGAATTGTCATTTCATGAGATTGACAGGGTCTATATGCTGACCTCCAGTGAGAATCTGAACAAAAATGAAAAGTCCATTGGCTTTTAATTGTTTCAACAGTGTATATCAGTACCAACATCATCTAGCTCACAATTTGTTAATGAAAACTAATGCCAACATGATGGACGATCCAACATTATGCCCATTACAGGCTAGGAATATGAGTGGTGTAGCCTACATAGGCTAAAGTAGAGTGAACACACCATAGATATTTATCATAGATATATAAGTTGTACTTGGAAATCTGTATTCTCGAATGTTCTAATTTGTTCTCGTTGATTTCCACCATCTTCTGAAAGAGGACTTTTGAAATAGACACCCACCAGATATTCACATTGTGTTGAGACCAGTCCTGGAGTGCATAACCACCCAAAAGTTGTGCCTTTTAGATGAGGTCAGTTTTACTTGCCTTTTTCACAATTTACATTAGTGTTTCTGTTGCCCCTACAAAAGGCACACCAGTAAGCGAGACAAAAATATGTTCCCTTTATTCTATTTAATGATAGTGTTATCATCTCCCTTTGCAAATTCATTGTTTTGGGACACTACAAGACCCAAGTGTCCCCAAAATCCAAAACCCAAAACCCAAAATCATTTGACAGAGTATAATGAACAGGAATCGTTTGATCTCATCTCAATTGATGTCATGTCTTAGTATCATAACTACACAAGGAAACTGCAGCAGTGAACAAAGACAAATAAGATGAGTCTTTGTGTCAGCTTAACAGCATGACCTCTGTACAACGCTTCAACAAGGTCATCAGATTTAATCAAAACAGCCATGCTATACTGACACAGTTGGTAATTGAGCCATAGAGAGCTATTACATCATTTAGAGAGTTTGTGTTTACCAACACCTTTAATTGGCAGGGACACACATACAGTACAACATACAGTAGTTCATTCCCAATTAGCCTATACATGCGAAAAAGTGAAACCTCTCCCAAGACCAATTAGCACAGACACTAGGGATGTCTGTGGATCCACAAGGTTACTGCTCTTGCTGGCTACTGTTTCCCGGATGAGTGACCACCTTGAATTATTATTGAAAGTGAGTATTCAGAGAGACATTTTGGAAGTATTAAAGTACAGGATAACACAGATATTACAGGCCTATTCTCCAAAAGCATGTGGCCATAGGTTTATAAAAATACATTAGATTTCACACTCATCTCACATTATACCGTAGTAATAATAATTGTACTTTAACATGCTTTACTGTTATAGAGTTCATAACATCATACAGGAACCATGAGGAAGACCCTTTGGTGCCACAGCCATGTGTTGTTTTATAAGCAGCTGAGTATTACAGCATACTCAGCTGTGAAAGTCACGTGGGCAGCCACCTGCGGCCTTAAGGCCAACGGCCACTGGCAGCATCTGACGTACGTGAAATGACGCCAACGTTTAGAGCTCCATTACTTTTAATAGAACAAAGCCCACTGGCGGCCTCTGGTGCGTGCCAACGCCAAAGTTGGAAAATTGTTCTATCTCTTGAGCGTCAAATCCATTCGTTCGAATGTCGTCGCCAGTGGGCCTTGGCTTTTATATAACAAGAGGCTAAACCTAACTTATATTTTCACAATGGCCACACTTCAGCATAAACATCCTCCACCACTGCTTACCGTAATTACATATGTATTTCTATACATTTCCCTACTGTGGCAATTAGCAAAGGCCTATTTTTGGGACTAATGGGTTTGAGCTCTTGGAGGGTTTTATTTTAGATGCACGGTTGGGTTGGGAGGGGCACACACAATGACAGAGACATTCACTAGACAGAAGGTCGAGAAGTCAAAAGAGAGTCAAACATAGGCCTAATAGTGTTAAAGTTAAAACAAAATATTGGAAATGAGAATAATTTTACAGTGGGGAATAAATCAATCAGTATAATTACATCAATGACGTTTTCTGCACCTGGATTTAATTGAGTGAGTATGTCGATAGGGTTTAAGTTATTTGTAGTGGTAAGGCCTTTTGTACTGCCTCTTCATAAGGCTATAGCAAGCCACTTGCTTTGCAGTATACCAGGGCTCTACACTAACATTTTTTTTCAGGAGCACTTGTGCTACCCAAGTTAAAAAATCTAGGAGCACAGACAAAAATTTGGGCGCACAGTCAGTTCTGTACTTAACTTACACATAATCTAACATTATACTGCAGCTAACAGTTAAACATGCCAGTGCACCAATTGCGAATATTAAGAATGACTGACAACATTTAGGCTACAGGAAACAGGATTTTAAAGATCAGTGCCTACTTTATTTTCAGTCTATTCTATTTTCCTACATTTTGTTAATGTAAAATAATATAATACATTGCCATATTTGCATTTAGCCTATATCAAGTATCCTGCCAAATGTAGGCTAATTTATTTATTTGTGAATCCATCTATAGCTAATCCAAATATGCCCATGGTGACCTATCTGACTGCATACTGCCTAATACTACTACTAAAACAGTCCATTTACTCTTCCACAAAACCCAACATAGGCTAATCAAGGATATATGTTTTATACTTTTAGTTTTTATTTGAAATATCTGCATTGATGGGGGCAGTAGGCAAACGTTAGGCCTACTTTCGTTTTGCACTTCAGCTTGTATTCGGTGTAAACAAACAAGCATGCGTGGAAGCCTGGAGTTGTGAGTAGCGTTCTACCTTTGAATAAAATGTCCGAGTATTACGGAAGGCTACTTTTGTGCTGGTTAGCTACAGCTATGTTTTGCATATTGCAGCCAATACGTCAACTAGGCTAAAAGGCATGCTCCTTCTCTCACTGCATTCTCAGAATATCATCCTGTTCCTCCTATATCCAATGAATTCGGTGGATAGAAGAACTAATTTCTTCAATCTTTGCATCTTGGCTGGCTAGTCTAACTTTCCGCTTTTTCCTGCGCGCTCTTGGATTTGATAGAAGCGACTACTAGCGAGTCACAACGCGAAACTGCTAACGTTGATGGGAGGTGTAGTTTGTATGCTGCGACGTGATTCTATGGTTTGCACCAGTAATGTTTCTCGATGTTGCTGTGTATTTTGTAGACAAACATTGACATGGTTAGAAGTCATTCGCACCAGTGCGCCTAAATATTTTTTTGCACTCGCACGGCATCATTTTTACTCGCATGTGCGAGTGAAATGGGCGCACTGTAGAGCCCTGTATACTCTCATTCATTTGGCGTCACTATATGATTGTTAAATTCAACGTCGCCTGTTTGTTTCACTGCTATAATGTCTACAATGTCATAAAACACATAGGTTTCCTTATCCTAAAACCAGTTTCACGTTCATAAACTCTGAGTCTTCAGATTTGGTTAAAATCTACACACCCAAGGCTACTTAAAAATGTAAGGTTCATTTATCAAATGTTATTTTGTTAAGTATTAAAAAACATTGTTGTTTTAGAATTTTCGAAAGAGTAGTTGGTGCTTTTACGATACAATAGAACAGTTCTGCAATGTGAACTTGACATGTTTTTGTAATAAATAAAATCCTATTAATTTGTGTGTGTGTGTGTGTGGGGGGGTGTCTAAAAAGATGACCACTGTTCATCTAAAATCAGTAGATGATAATGTAATCATCTAATCTCTAATCTAATCTCAAAATTAATTTCCAATTTCTCCCATTTGAGTTTTTAATTTCATTTTCAAATAATTTACCAGCTGTTTAAAATATGTCCTCCTAATATCATACTATTGCTTCAGACATACACTTCTGCATGCTTAAAGATAGTTGGCTAAAACAGAAGAACTGAAGAAGCCCCCTGGGAGCCTCCAACAAAGGACAGGGAAACGAAACATATAAAAGCAAGAGAGACATAGACTCTGGTAAATTACCACAGTGTGTCTCTTGCTTCCGTGACAGAAGACAATTGAAGATGGACATGAAGATTTCTTCTGTTCAATATTGCTATCCATTATTTAATGGCTCTTGCCTGAAAGGCAGTTACAATCAGGCAACGCAAGTAGTTTTATACATTATGTTTTGGACCAGCATGGTGTTTACTGTTCTGGGCAACCTGGTTGTTATTATCTCCATAGTGCATTTCAAACAGCTGCACACGCCGACAAACTTGCTTGTGATGTCCCTGGCCTTTGCAGACCTACTGCTGGGTTTGACTGTGATGCCGTTCAGTATAGTCAAATTTGTGGATGGGTGCTGGTACTATGGTGATGCGTTCTGTTTACTGCATTCCAGCTTTGACATGTTCCTGACCTCTGTCTCGATTTTCCACCTGATATCCATAGCCATTGATCGACACCAGGCTCTCTGTTACCCTCTTCTGTATCCTACAAGAATAACAATACCTGTAGCTTGGCTCATGATAGCTGTAAGTTGGGGCATTGCTGCTGCTTACTCCTTCAGTCTCCTCTATTCCAGGGCAAATGTTAAAGGGCTTGATGACTTCCTGAAGTCCATTTACTGTATAGGTAGTTGTAACCTTCTGTTCAATGCACTGTGGGGGGCACTGGATACCTTGATAGCTTTTTTCTTACCCTGCTTTATTATGGTAGGTTTGTATGCAAAGATATTCTCGGTCGCCAAAGATCACATAAAAAAGATTGAAGATGTCAACCGAGGCCTTAATCCGAATAATGAACATGTTTCCAAAACAGAACGGAAAGCTGCAAAAACTCTTGGGATTGTTGTTGGTGCTTTTATTTTTTGCTGGATGCCATTCTTTGTCAATTCTATTGTTGATCCTTACACAAATTTTTCTACCCCAGCTATTCTTTTTGAGATTTTTACCTGGCTTGGTTATTTTAATTCTACTTTAAATCCAATTATATACGGGCTCTTCTACCCATGGTTCAGGAAATCTCTTTATTTAATTGTGACCCTTAAGATATTTAACACACACTCATCTGACATGAACATATTAACTTCATAGAGCTGCATTTCAGGTTCAGTTGAATTAAGACTCAATATATCCTGTACTTTTTGAAATACTGAATGTACTGTATGTGCCTTTTTTCGGTTGTTCTTATACCTTATTTTATTGTATAATCCTGTCACAGTATTTCAACAGCCAGCGTATTGCATGTCAAGACAGATGAATGTACTGTACAGCCTTTTCTATTGCACTTACCTTACATATTACCTATCAGGGTGTTCAACATTAAATAACAATCTCACAATGTTTGTAACTTTACAGAAATCTCAATCAACGTGTCCTTAAGAACACATACTTTTAGCTATACACACCAATTGATATACCATTGGTAAAAACTCATGAAATGTGGCACACACATCAAGAGGTACCATGAACACTGCAAAAACTGCTTATCTAACACAATCTAACCAAGTGTTATTAATCTTATATCAAGATAAAAAAAACTAGTTGGTATTGTTTTCAGTATAAAGAGACTTACCTAGCGCTTTCTCATGAAATCATTTGACTTAAGAAAAGTTTGACTTATTTTAAGACATCTCATCCTGAAAACAAGCAAATTTGTCTGCCAGTGCGTTAAGCAAATTTGTCTGCCAGTGCGTTGAGTAAATTTGTCTTGATAAGACTCCTTAAAATAAGTCAAGGTCTTCTTAAATTAAGTCAAAATGATCTTTCGGGAGAGCACTAGGTAAGTCTTTTCATACCAAAAACAATACCAAATAGATTCTTTGATCTTAATAAAAGATTATTAACACTTGGTTAGATTTCATTTTTTGCAGTGAATACACAGGGGAAAAGCCTTGACACTGGGCTTGGCCCAGGAATTCCATAGCGCCCCCATATGGCACTGTGACTTGTGGTTGGCATATAGTTTTAGATACACACACCAAATTTGGTGGGTGCATATAACTCCCCAAAACAATCAACTTTTGTATTAACATGCCATTAGCCACGCCCACAGGAAGTGAGGTGATTGGGATTTTGTGCGTTGTGGACATGACCAATTTTAATGTACTCCTCCTAGACGGTTATTCCAATTCATGTGAAAGTCGGTATACATGATGCCAATATGCTTCTGATTCTAAATTATGAAGCTTTTTTTGATATGTTGTAATTTGACAAAATGGCGAAA